>NW_005360676.1:2107867-2121993 GCF_000412655.1 Myotis brandtii
TCAAAAATCGATTTTTGAGAGAATTGACATGTTTTTCTGATAACTGAACATTTCCAAAAGTCTGGTGTTTATGTTTCTTATTTATTCTTTAACAATTTTTTTAAAGACTCTAGACTGAGAAGCAATATAAAATGTGTGAAATAAGAAAGCATTTCTGATATTAAACAGCTTATAATGCTATCAGAGATGAAACATATTCAAGTAGAGGCATTTTGAATAAAATTTAATATAGTAGATGACAAATACATAAAATTATTTGATTGTAATAGATTTAGGCCTAAGTTGGTTGCTCCACTGAAAAATTAATTTAATTTACCGAGTAGGTTAACACTATGTGCCTCCTAATCATTCTCTAAATATCTCTCCTGAACCTAGAAAATTTCATTCTATAATATAAACATCTATGTGAAAGAAGTTTTTTCTTTGTTCTATGGCATGTTACTTAATACAGGTCTACCACATTAATAAGCATTGTAGACAAAATTGTGCAGAACACAGATGAAAAAGTAATTACATTTGCTTGACAGAGTCACTAAAGTTTAAAGAAAAATGTTTTCAATTTTTTGAAGATAAGCTAAAATTTTGATTATGCTAAATGATGGATGCACTATATCACCAGTTTTTGAGATCTACTCCAAAAATGACACAGGGTTTAATTTTTTGGGAGTATAGGTACTTGAACAAAGTAATAATTAGTTAAAATTTAAATGTATAGCCTTTAGAATTTGATTTTAGTTTAATGCTTGAGTGCTAGAGTTACCACAGTCCTGCAGAAATATTCTGACAATAACTATTACTAAATGCATTATTAATGTTAAATGTCTTATTAACCATTTTACATATATCATCTTATTTAATATTTAATAAACTCTTATGATATAAAGGTTCATATTGCAGACCAGAAATCTGAGATGTAGATAATTGATGTATTGATTGGCTTAAACTCTGATCTGCCTTCCCCAAAGTAGAAGCACTTAATTCTATACTGTGGTTCAGGAAAAAGAACTTTGATGTGAATCTTATGTGTTGGATAGTTTGGAAGATGAAGGAACTGGAAGATTGAAAACTGGCTAGGAAGAGATGATAATTAAGAAATTATGTGATAATAACCTGAATTAGAAATTTTCAATGCAGTATTGGTTAACACCTTAAACATGAGTAAATTTTTGTGTGTAAACAATGTTAAATACATATAATAAGGTATTTTGGAACTACTATTATAAAAAGGTGCCAGAGAAAATAAGCAAGCACCATTGTATTATGAAGTTAGAAAATTATGCAAGAAAAAAATTGAAGATACTATTATGATGGTGTTATAATCATCATGTTACCAAGTTTGAAAATTATTTTAATCTAATTGTTGACATTTAAATAATAAACTAAAGGATATAAATTATACAAAACTATGTATTGCCATTCTTTTGGTTGGTAACTATCAATAAGTGAAGTTTTTTTTTAAAATAAGGAATTGAGAGGCCTACATTATATAATTAAAATAAAAGAAATAACACGTAATTTTTAGTTGTGGCTTTCCCAATCAGTAAGGAAATTTTTATGCAAGAGTGACCTAGTTTACATTTCTCCTTTTTTGTCAAAAAGAAACCACAGTCCTGCAGAAAATTTTAAGAAGCCTCTCTAAAACCACTTACTTTCTATTTAAGTTAAATAAATATTTTAAAATAAAAAGATTTTAGTCTACTCTATAAAGTTATTTTGTAATTTTATATTTTGCATACTCTGATATAAATGAAGATTACTTTTTGTTTGTTTTATTAATATTGTACATCAACTGTGTAAAACAATGATGATTCTACCATAGCTGGAAATGCTGGATTTACATGTTCTCGCAGCACAGGCTAAGTGTGGGTAGTTATAACAGTAAAGCTTAGCAATTGTATAAACTTATGTTTGCTTTAAAACCGGAAGTTTTATGCCTTTTTATTGCCTTAAAATCCAATGTAAAAACCTATTAGTGAAAAAATGTATAATAAAAGAAATGCTTCTATAATTTTTATTAATATTTTATTGTGAATGTTTTTGGCATGAAGAATACTACATGATAAGAGCAAGCTTTAAGAATGTCATTGCCTGAAAGAAATGTCCTCCTTATTTGTACATAAGTAATGGCCAAGCTGTGTATCCTACTGTTCCTGATAAAAGGAGAGGTCAAGTCGTACATATTTTCTGACAGAATGGGGACATTCATGTTATCCCTGATTAGTTGAATACTGGCCTGTGGCATTTTCTGCATTGATTCAACTTAGCACCTTAGCCTCATTTGCTGTTCATTCTGAACTTTCTTCTTTCCTCTTTTACACCCCTCTCCTCTAACAAACAGACTTAAAACAATCAGTATGTCCTGAGCTCTAAAAATAAAATGCAATCTTTTCAGGCTTACAGTACAAAAATGGGATTATTCTCATTATCGTTCCCACCTACACTTTACTTTTAAAAAGTGTGCTTTTTAAAAAATGTCATTAATTAATGTAAAAGTTAATTACCCACTTACGTAAGATTTTAGTTTGGATAGACTTTTTTTTGAATTATATATACACTTTATTTTTATTGAATTTTTAATATAAAACTATATCCATTCTTAAATATTTTAAACCATATTTACTTAATTTAATCTATAAATAGCAAATAAGATTTTGAAGTATATTTATAAGAGAAAAATATATGAAATCCGTATTTACTGTTGATAAGCTAAATAATCTGTACAAAACAAACATTAAAAAAAAAGAAGAAGAAGAATAGAGATGGTGTTTCATACTACTGGCCCCGGCAGCCAATAATGAACTCAGGTTTCTCTGCCAGGTCCTTTCCTGAAGTTGCTTCAAAGGCAGCAAATTCCACCAGTTCTCCTTTCATGGTTTCACTTTGACAGGCAGACATGCACAACTTCTAGGATTTTCCTTAAAACTCACATCTGCCCAACTACGTCAGTGACTCAGCCTATTGTTGACAATTATTGCACCTTATCTTTCACAATTCTTATCTTTGTGACTTTCTCTTAGCCAATTCCTTTCATAGTTATGTAGATCCCAATTTCTACAATAAACTCTTTAGCCCTATCACTGCTTTAGTCGTTCTACCTACCTCATAAAACTTTGACTCATACAACTACGAATTTATCACTTTTTATATTAAAACATCTGTGGCAAATATAAAGCTGTTTTTAACTTTCAAGGTTAATATTAGGACTATATCTTTGGATACGCGATTGTGAACATAAGCAATCTGCAAAAGGGAAAACATAAATATAACCTTCATTGATTTTCAGACATCTGGAATGGGGTTGATGCACATTTTTTGTAAAGGGTCAGATAATGAATGCTTTACTTTGAAGGCCTTATAAGTCTCTGTTGCAGCTACTCAACCCTGCCACAGTGATAGTCACTGTGTTCCAATAAAATTATTTACACAGAAGCTGTTAGCAGTTCAGAATTGGTCCATGGACCATAGTTTGTTGAACCATGGTTCACAGAATCATGTTGAAGTAATTAAAAAGAGAAGAAACTGAGAAGCTATTTGACTTTGGATTCTACTCAATTTTAACTTACAAAATCGCTATGTACAAAAACATTTGGTTATATTTCCTTGCTTCAGTGATTCATTACTTATAATTTCTGTCACACATGCATCTTCCTTCTAACTGGAAATAACTTAGATACTACACTTCTGCTTTTGAAATGCTCAGCCCATTTTCAATTAAAGTCTAATTTTACATATAATTGGCAAATTACCTTGACTTACGCTCTCACAATCTCTTGTGTATCAACTCATTATATGCTCTAAATATTCTCCCATATTTGTTATGGAAACCTGATAAATGTGTGGGATCCCCTTATGTAAAATAGCAAGGGAAATTGTGGTACATGAAATTCAAATTGATGGAGGCTCACAGTACTGAACTTTAGCTTGTCAAACAAATGTGAGGATTTATTCCCTTTGCTCTGTGCTAATAATACAGTGCTTAAGGAATGAAAAATAGAAAGAATAAATGGAACTAGTATTACAAAGAGCCTGAAGAATGTTTTAATATTCACACTTTGTGGACTTCACTTCTTTTAGGCAATGAAATCTCAGATTTATTTGGTTTCCCTTAGAAGAAAACAAATTACTGTGACTTTCCCAAAACATTTGTAATTGTATCCACAGGCAGCTATAGAGCTGCCTCTTCATTAAGACTTTGCATTCCGTAGCTGCTGTTGTCTGTTAGAATCACAATAAACACTGCTCACAACCAGCCATTCCTTCCTTATACCATCACCGAACTGCTCAGAATAGATTGCTGGTTGACTTAAATCCATACACATTATTTATGCCACTCAAACTATAAATATATTTATCTCCAAATATTCCTAATGTAAATTTTGAGTAATATGACTTCTCTGACAGAATTATATTTCAAAAATCATAAAATCGATTCTTGACAATACAAAAGACTTAAAATAATATTGAATATTTACATCACTATTTATTGACTTTGAATAGTGACTGGCTAAGAGGATTTGGCATTTTCCTCCTTGAGACATGGCATTATTAAAAATTTTAAAGTCCTATCAATCAACTGCAGCTGTTGATTGTTCAATTACAGTGAGGTGCAATCATAGGTATTTAAAGTGAATGTCATCCTCTTCCTAAGTAAATAATGATATTTTCATCTATGAATTTAATTCAGGCAGGTATTTTTTAATCTGTGATTCACTGACATACATGGATGTATTTTAGCATCCTTAAATCCACTGAGATTGTATGCACAATTGGGCATATGATTTTTTTTTTTTTTGCGGAAAAGATCTATATATACCAGTAGATTAAAAAATGGAACCATGAACCAAAATAATCATTAATAGCAAAATGATTGTTGCTATGACATTAGGATTGAAAATATAACTTTTTTTCTGTTTTTCTCTCACTTCCTATAATAATAAATAAATAATAACGTTTTAACTTGACTGTGGTAACTTAGACTCTAAAATTATTTTATTTCTGGATGAAAAGTTTTTAAGTTAGCATTTAAAGACAATTTTCATATCACATGCAGAAAAGTATTGGATATGATTTAAGAGAAATGACAGCAGAACCCTGCCTTTTGCTAAAATCAATAAATAACATAGTGACACATGGATATTGTAAGCAGAATTTTTCATTATGCTTCCAATAGCAACCTGTGACCCATGAACAGGGCAGCTATAAGAAGTTCTTTTTAGGGTTGTCATGGAATCAAGCTTTTCAAAGATCTGCGTGAGGGCACCAACTGATTTTTACTTTATGCCATTTGTAAAAGCCCAAACAAGTTTTTGTTGGCTGCTTGATTGATTTTGTTGTTTGGATGGTTTTGTCCTTCAAAGTATTTTAAAACCACAAAATCCAGCGCTTAGAGTATGTTCATCTAACAAATAGGTCTGGGTAGTCTAGAAGAGAGCTAATAGGGCATATTTCTAATTATCCTCATGTAACATTTAAGTTAAAAATAAGAGTCCAGTTTCAGAAGAATGAATAAAATAGAAGACACTTAACTTCCTGTAAATTTAATCTCATCATTTGTAAGATCTTTTCTAGCTCAAAAATGGTATGATTTTAGTTTCAAGAAAGTTTGGTAAATGAACCATAAAAACAATACTGCATTGATCAGGGTAATGAGTTGAATGAGATGTAATGAGTATCAGTGATTCCATCTCAGAAGAATCTGGCTATTAAACAGCAAAGGTCAATTACAGCCACCAGCTACTCAGATATTTTCATTTCAGATACCAGGTAAATGAATTTGAGCAGAATCTGGGCTTATGGACTTAAATCAATATAGTTGTAGAAGAAATACACTTAGGTATAGTGTCTTATGCTAATGAGGCAGGCAACCCATTGTTTCCTCCAGCTGCTTGAGTTGACCTAAGAACAGTACTTATTAAATATTATAATTGGAAGGAGAATCTACTTTTCAGTGCCATAGAGCAAGAGGAACAATAGGCTCCAGTAGAAGTGTATCAGAAACATGAATCTTCTTAAGTGAAATAAATATGTGAGAGCTTTCAAAGTGAGAAGGTCAGCTGAAAAAGAATAACATGACTTCTTTTTTTTAAAAAAACATATTGAAACGCTTGGCTATGTATGCAATATTGAAATGTGTTGTTAGTTAAGTTATAGAAATTTATTTTCCTTTTGCTTATATGACTCATAGAAGAAGAACTGACCCTCCTTTTTTAGTGAAATGACATAAATAATAGCTCATTTTAGAAACATAATATTCAGCTACAACTGTCAACATTATTAAAATAAGTTCAAGTATGCTAATGAGAAAGTTGCCCCCATTAAAATATATTTAAAAATGAACATGAACAATTAAGATTAAGAAATCTATATATATGAAAGGCTAATATGCAAAGTGTCCCCTCAGGAGTTCAGCCGGGAGACCAGAATTTGAGTGCTCACTATGATGGGCACTGACCAGCAGGAGGCAGCGCAGAATGAAGGAAGGCCCTGGCTGGTAGCCAGAAGGCCCCGATCAGCCCTGACCGCCGGCCAGGCTTAGGGACCCTACCTGTACATGAATTTCATGCACCGGGCCTCTAGTATAAATATAATGAAAATTATTAGGAAAAATAATTTCAAATGTAAGAGATAGCAATAACTATAGCATATCTTTTCTTTGACATCTGTAAATCTGTTTCTGTTTTGTTTCATTTACTTGTTGTTTTTTGTTGTATTTTTTACATCCCACATTTAAGTGAAATCATGGCATATTTTGTCTTTGTCTGTCTGACTTATTTCACTTAGTATAATAACCTAGGTTTTTTGTTTTTAAATAATTTTGAGCAATTTTTTCCTCACATGTTTTAAGCAACTTTATCAAACTACAGGTAAAAAACAAAATCTCACTTCAGCAGGGAACTTCTGCCTCTGGGAATGCTTTTGTACATTTCCACCACCAAACCTCCTCTGAAGGAAGGCTAATTAGAGGCTTCAATATGCACCTGTGTGAAAATTAACTTTTAAGCAGCCTTTAAAATAAATGGTTTTTAATTATTATCATTATGCAAAAACTGTATAAATGCTTTTAATTGTGCTTATAAAGTAACATTTGCTATAATCACATAATATCCTGGAGCAACCAAAAAGGTTTTATTTTTTATTATTAAAATAAAAATAGATGAAACCCTTCTTATTGATTCACAGACCATTTTAGTTTATTTTATAAGCACAAATGTTATAATTGAAATACACAGCCTGCTAAAATTTAACATGTATTGAATAGTAGTTATTTAAAATTAAATTTAAAGACCTTGAAAATAAGTTTAATTACCGGAAGATTAAAGGTCAAGGTACAAAATATTCAACTCTAATATTGAATTTCATGATTAGACGACTCAGCTTAGGTAATGGGAATAACATTTTTATAGAGAAGTATGATTGAACATACACGTTTTAAAAATAGGAATGTTTTATTTATTTAAAAATTATTTGATGCTAATGAGTCAGAAACAAAGCTAGGTAGATAGGAGCCAGACCATGGGAGGCGGAAGTGAAACCAGGAACCCTGCTAGGTGGAGTTGCTAAGACACCCAACTGGGGTGGGAAGGAAGGGTGCATGCTAGAGGCATGAACTTTAAAATGTATGGATATTGCTAAGATAAACAGTGTGCAGATTACCAATCACAAGGCAGTGAGGCAAACATGTACAAAAATAACACAGGCTCCCGACCCTTCTCCCTCGGTGCAGCACACAATGGATACCTGATGTTCCTGTTGTGGGGAGCACATCCCCTGTGCCCTCGTGGCTTACGGCCATGTGGGCCCCACACATGGGCTGTTAGACTTAATTAACTTGGATACTAAACTATTCCCGACTGTAACATGGAAAGGAAGCTCCGGACACTGACCTGCTCCTGGAAGCCCAGCTGCACCTATTCCAGGGCTGGCTTCTCCCAGTAAACTTTGGTTCCATTCATTGTTTTGTCTGCAACTTCATTCTTCAATCTCTGTAAGACATTCTTCAACCTTTGCATGCCCCCTACTGGCAGTCAAGCCCGCAGCCAGGGCGTGTGCCCCAACCAGGAATTGAACAGTGACCTCTTGGTTCATTGGTAGACACTCAACCACTGAACCACACAGACCGGGCATGCTATGATATTTCTATTATCTCCTTAAAAAAAATCACATTGCTTAAAATTGCTGTGTGTGTGTCTGCAAATGAGTCAGAGACACAACTTTGTTAAAAGACAAAAGTACTGCAGGTCTATTTTTATTCAACCTTAGCCAAACGATTTTTAGAAAACACTTGCAAACAATCCAAACACACCTTTAAAGCATCAGCTTGAGGTAGAAAGGATGGACGGGGTGGGAAGAGAAACGGTATTCTGTGATAATATAGGGTGGCATGGAAGCTGATTCATCTTTTTCTTTTGATATTTTTCCCTTCTCCAGCTACTTTTAATAAGAAATGTGAACCCTAGTTGGTTTGGCTCAGTGGATAGAGCATCAGCCTGCAAACTGAAGGGTCCTAGGTTTGATTTTGGTCAAGTGCACGTGCCCAGGTTGTGGCCAGCCAATGATTCTCTCTCATCATTGGTGTTTCTATCTTTCTCTCCCTCTCCCTTCCTCACTGAAATCAATAAAATATATATATTAAATTTTTTTTTGAAAAAACAATAAGAAATGTGTGAAGAAATATGTGTGAGATAAAAAAGTATTGTTTTACAAACACTGAACATTTTTTATTTGGGGCTAGAAAAAGTATTATTCTAGGCAATTATTTAAAAAACTATTAGAGCATTGATTAGATTAAGTGAACTATAAGATTTCTTTATAATATTATATGTAATCTAAAATCTAGTAACAGTCATAAAATTCTGACGTGAATTTATTGAATCATGTATGCTTACTTATGGTTGCAAAATTTAAATATCTACGTTATTGACAACTATTCTTAACAAACTTCAAATGGAAGGTGCAAAGCTCTGTCTTGTCAGGGATCATAATAATTCCTACAGTAAGAGAGTTGGAGATAGAAGCTGTAATTTGTAATTGTTTCTTTGCATTCCTGCTTAAAATTATGCCCAGCCTTTGTTTGAAGATTATGTGTGTCACATCCATCCTTGCTGCATCAAAGATCTTCTAGTCTTGCAATGACGTGCAAACTTCTGAGTTTGGCATCAGTCACGATCCACTTAAGAAAACAGAAACTACTCTTTGTCTTTTTACTAAGGGCTATTTCTCACAGGTAGTTAATTACACAGATATATTAGATATTTGTGGTTTAATGCATTAGTACTTCCTGTAGATTTGCATGATTCCATGCTATTTTGCTGAATGGGTATGAGGGAGTTCAAGTTTGTTGCTGCCTTCCCCTGTGATATTTTAATTATATTTGGGAATGATAATGCTTTTAAAGGATTATTTTTATTATTTTTTAATAATTGACTACATATTTCAATAATAATTACTCACAGAATGCATACCGACTTAGCTTTACCAAGTATATTTTGTCAAATACATATATAATATACTAGCAAGCTTTAATTAAGATATTTTGTTATGGCCCTAACCGGTTTGGCTCAGTGGATAGAGCGTCGGCCTGGGGACTGAATGGTCCCAGGTTTGATTCCGGTCAAGGGCATGTACCTTGGTTGCGGGTACATCCCCAGTAGGAGGTGTGCAGGAGGCAGCTGATCGATGTTTCTCTCTCATCGATGTTTCTAACTCTCTATCCCTCTCCCTTCCGCTCTGTAAAAAATCAATAAAATATATTTTAAAAAAAAGATATTTTGTTATGTATATATCTCTATCTATAGTGTATATCTAAGAATTGGAAAGCTTCTAAAATTAACCAATCTAAAGAACCTCAATTTTAAAATGATGACACTGAGAATTTCTTTTAAATATTTAACAAATGTGTTCTAATTTTTGCAATATCAGCCATTTCCTAGTCAAAATACATGTGCATATTCACACACACACACACACACGCGCACAAGTCTTGAGAGGGCATCAGAATTTAAAAATGTAAAAGTAAAGCAAAAATCTTTCACTGTACATCTCAAAAAAATCTCCAGTGCACTCTCTTCATCATTCCATATAATTCATTTCAAATGTACATTTTTATAAATATATATGTATATTTACATGTAAACATGATGCATATATAAATTAGTATATATTATATATTAAATTTAGTTAAATAATATCTAGAAGATATTTTAATTGTTATAATTTTAGAATGATAGCATACAGTGTATGTTTAGAAATAAATAAAATACATGACTAATTACAAGTATTTCACTTTTAATACAGGTAAATTTTTCACAACAAATTGAACTACATAAGACATTATATACGTGTCAATAACATTTTGAACAATAAGGAAAAATTAATTGCTATCAAAATAATGTATAAAATTCAAGTGATTTAAATGTCACAACTTTAAAAAATATTTACTTTAGGATTCAGATATTCTAATTGTTTTAAGCCAACAGTATTATGGAATATTTAATGAAATAAGAAATTATTGTCTAAGGATCAATTCCTTGCAAATATACTGGATGCTATTTTTCATTACTTATGTCTTTAATTTATATTTTTCAATTGCCTCATATCTGTTACTCTAAATTTAGCTAGATTATATCATTTTTATTCAGTAAAAATACTGTTATTTGTGAATTTCTGAAACATAATAGTCAACCATCCTGGACGGAGCCTAAATTATATTTTTCTATATCAGAGATTAGATCAATTATCTTTTTCTTACAATATGAATGGGATCATTGCTGATTTTCTATGCATATAAGAATTAAATTTCTTCAAATAAATCTTATGTTTCTTTTGTGCCCACAAAGACATTTGGATACTCATCAGAAGTGTAAAAATTCCAACTAGAAGAAAAAAGAAATAATTATCCTTTCTTATTTCTGTGATGGATATAGCAAGTTATATTATAAAAAAACTATCATATAGTACTCAAAGTATTTCTCAAATGTTTCATAGTTTTCTATCAATTTTATTTACTCATATTAATTGCTTAGCTTATATATGTTCAATCAATATTTATTGCATGGTTTCATAAGCAGAGAAAGTACATAGCACAGGTCAAAATAAATCCACATTTTCATATCCCATTGCCAAAAAATATTACAAAATAAAATTTATTTATCTCTGAATTTTAATAAAATTTTCATATGCATGTAATATACCTCTGCACACATACACACAAATACATATGACAAACCATATTAATTATGATTCAAAAATTTTATGCAGTGAAATAAAAAATGGATGTAATGGATATTACAAATATCCCTTCTAATACATGCACTTAATTGAAATGTGTCTTTTTTGCATGTGTTAAAATGCCCAATATGCAAGATTATGCATTCATGCTCTCAGCCTTCCCTTCACAGACACTCATGGGGAACTGAAGAGCACATGCACGCCTGTGCCCATGCACAAGAGTAAGTTTCACGTTAGACGCATTATTACCACTACTTTTATCTACATTTCCTGGCATGGATTAGGCCACAATACATAGCAATACATAGTAAATAATGTTCCATTATATATGTATTTTTATTGTTGACCCTATTGCAAATGTCCCTATTCCTGCCCCCTCGTTCCCTCTTCCCTTTGGCCACCACTGTTATGTTTTAAAACTGCTTAGAAATCCAAAATAAAAATGAAAGCATAAAATCCTTTTGCAAATATGACAAACTTTTAGTACTCTGTAGTAACTTATTCTCAGAAATCACTTCTAAAGATACATTCACTTCAATTGTCAATAACCCTAGGTCTTACCTGGCAGAGTTTGTGTCATTACTGTGAAACTAATCCATGATCCAATCTGTTAGATGAAAACATAAATTAACGTTTATCTATGAGTTACCTACTAATTTGTTCACTTATAACATTAAATAGGTAATCCAAAGCTTCAAATATGTTAGAAAAATTATAGATAGAAATAAATTTCCCTAAAATAATTTGTGTTAAATATGATTAAATCATAAGAAATTCTATAAAACAGCATCATATTCATAAGAAAATGGAAGACATTGTTCCAAAAACTCTCACAAAAAATAAAATGTTAAAACATCTCAATACATTGTACATGAAGACTGTAAAATTTTATTTAAATATAGATAAATATATGCACAAATATTCTTTTTTCCCAGGGAAAATTGTGGTTGAAATGTTCCAATTTTCTGTGTATATACATTAATTTAAATCATATCATAATTTATAACTCTGACTACATTATATCTACAGATATGCCATATATTATCATATGTTAATCCACAACTCAGGTAAATACATAAATGTATATATTTATTATATTATCAAATAAAGATCCATTATATAAATACATAATAGCATACCTCATAGGTATAGTTAGGACATGAAACCAGGAAAAACATCCATGTGAAGGGGTTGTAATTTGGACTTGGAAAACAGGCATTAGTTCCTTTTATCAAAAAGAGTAAAATGTCAATTATGCTATATATTACAAATTTGAACATATATTTGTTATATAATTCTAACTCCCTAGAACAACTATATACCAGATAAAATGTCATCATGTATTTATAGAAACCTATTTCACAAATTACTCAGAAGAGAACCATTTTCAAATGTTATGACCTTTTGACTCAAATAGAATAATTGTCATTTTCTGACCATGTCTATAGTTATGTTGCTGTAAAATCACAGAATAAACCATGATAATTACTTCTCTAAGAGTTTAAATAAAACAAAATATAAATGTTACTTTAAATAGCATAATAGTTGCAGTGGCATTGGATACTGAGATTAATAAATTCATTCTTATATTTGCATGCCTCTTTCTGTAGTCTTTTAGTGTCAAAGAAGATAATTTTGGTTGTGATTATTAAATACCTCAAATGTTCTTTTCTATTAAATTAGTGAAAATCTAAAGGGAATTTTATAAGGATGTCATTTATATGAGAAAATTGTAAAAATGTAACATAAGAGGATAACAGTAAATATCCATATAGTTAATATTCAGAAATACCACGTAACATATCCATTCAGCAATCATGATTGTTATTTACAGCTCTCATTATCTTTAGCATATCGTCACTTGATTGTTGTTAGTTATATTTCACCTTTCAAATTTTTTCAGAAACCATTTTAGATAACAATTTTATAATAATTTCAAGTTGAACTTTGAGCCGTGACATTTGTAAAAAGTAAATGTGAATTATATTATTGTTTATTCTCCCTAGCAAGATTTAATCAGATACACACATAAACTAATCTCTTTAGTTATAATTCTAAAGTCATAATGAAATGTCAGTATGTTTTCAAAATTATAACTATTGTCGAAATACCAAAGTAAAAAATATATTTGGTTCTGGGAAGATTTCATGCACTACTCATTTAAAGATAAGAATGAATATGCATGCCATTTAATATTACAGATTTTCTTAGTAACATTTATATAAACATATTTGTGTGGTGCCCATATGTACATCAAAAGAAATATAATTGAAAAAGCTATTCAAGTCATAGTAACTGCATTTCAGAGGTGAAAGTTGCATACAAGGTATTCTGGGTTAAAACCTCTACTTTATGACTCATCACCCCTGGAGGTAGTGGCTGATCAGGGGTCCACAAATACAAATTTCTTCAAGATATAGTTTGTAGATTAAATAACCAATATGTGTGTTGTGACACAGAAACATGTATATAGATATTGTCATAAGTGTACATAGTTGCTGTTAATTGTAATAATAGCTTAGTTTAGGTATTACTAATTTAATTCATTCCCATCATGTTTTCTCAACCTATACCTACCATCTACACTAATAAAAGAGAAACATGGTAATTAGCGTACAACCGCTACCCTTTTCATTGGCTAATCAGTGAGTATATGCAAATTAACTGTCAGCCAAGATGGCTGCCGGCAGCCAGGCACTGAAGCGAGCAGGGAGGCTTGCTTGCTGCAGACTCCAACGTTCCCCGCCTCACTTGCCGGCCTCTCAGTTGCAACTCTAAGCAACTATATACTATGTTGCAAATAAGAAGCTAAACAAAACCCCAGAAAAGGGCTTCCATTCAGCCGGGCTCGGACCGCAACATTGTATCTATGTTTTCAGCAGCGAGGCCCCAGAGCTAAA
>NW_005360676.1:2122020-2128518 GCF_000412655.1 Myotis brandtii
AAAAAAAAAAAGAGAGAGAGAGAGAGAGAGAGAGAGAGAGAGAGAGAGAGAGACAAAACTCAACCAAAATATCAGGAATGAAAGGAGTGGGGGTAGTGTGCAATCACTACAGATCCCATAAATTGAAAGAGATAAACTTTATAAAATAAAACTGAACTCCTAGTTCAAAACCATCCCAATAAAGCAACTCTGGGTCAAGACAGCGTCACCGGGGAAGCCTACCAAACATTTAAGCAGAAATCACAGGAATGCTACACAAACTTTTCACAGGAGAATGCTTCCTAGTTCATTCTATGAGGTAATACTCTGACACCAAAACCACACAAAGATATTGTGTGACAAGAAACCTACAGATTAAGAAACCCCGTGAACAGAGATGCCATAATCCAATAGAGCAACCTAGAGAAAGCATAACACATACATCACAACCAACTCTGGAGTATCCCAGGAATGCAACGTGCTTTCAACATTTAAAAACCACCATAACTAATTTTAACAAAAGCACCTCTATGATCGTCTCCATAGATGTAGACAAAGTTTTACAAAATTAAATATCCATTCCTGATAAGACTCAGCAAACTAAAATCAGAAGTAATACTTCTTCAACCTGATCTGCAAAAACCTACCACTAACATCACACTTAACAGTAAACAACTAAGTGCTTTCCCTCTAAGACTGGGAACAGGCAAGAATGTCTGCTCACACCACTCCTATTCAGCTTCATACTAGAGGTCCTAACCAATGTAACAAGGCAAGAAAAAGCAAAAGTCATACAGATTGGAAAGGAAGAAACACGTTACTTATAGATGACATGACCATCTACGGAGACAATCCTAAGGACTCTACCAAAAGACCACTAGAATAAATGGCATTTCATAGGATATAAACTCAATATACAAAAAAGCAGTTGCATTTCTATATACTAGCAATAAACAATTGGATATTTAAAAATGTTAGAAGCATAATTTAAAATAGCAAGAAAAATATGAAATACTTTGGAAAGTTTTCAATACACTATATGCAAAGCCTCCAGTTTGAAGACTACAAAACTATCTACACTAATAAAAGAGAAAGATGGTAATTAGCATACGACCGCTACCCTTTTCATTGGCTAATCAGTGAGTATATGCAAATTAACTGTCAGCCAAGATGGCGGCTGGCAGCCAGGCACTGAAGCGAGTACGAGGCTTGCTTGTTATATATATAAAGCCAACGCCCAGAACGTCAGAACAACCGGAATGACTGGTGGCTATGACGCCCACTGTGGCCAGAGAACCGGCCAGATCTGGGGGTGGGGAAAGCCAGCCAACTTCCCACAGCCCCTACCTTCAGCCAGTCCCACCCCAGATTGACCACCCCACCCCGATCAGGGGGGCAAGCCGGCCAACCTCCTGCAGCCCCTTCCCCTGGCCAGCCCCACCCCTGATGGGCTCCCAGCACCCTGATCGGCCCACGGCCCTTTCCCCCAGCAAGCTCTGCCCCAATTGGCCACCCCCACACCAATCAAAGGTGGGGCTAGCTGGCCAACCTCCCACAGCCCCTCGCCCAGCCACTGATCCCTGATCAGCCCCCCCAATTGGGGGCAGGGCCTGCCAGCCAATCGCCCTGCCCCTGCCCCCCAGCCAGCCCAGCCTTGATTGGGCCCCAATGGGGCAGGCCGGCTGGCCAACCTCCCACCTTCTCCTTCTCCCAACAGGCCCAGCCCTGATCCGCCCTGATTGGGGCTGGGCTGGCCAGACCCCACCCATGCACGAATTCATGCACTGGGCCTCTAGTTTATAATAAAGCTTCTTTTAAATTAATGTCTGAAGATTTTTTTACATTACAATGCCCTCACCACTAAATTTTTTAAGCATAAAGGGTTTACTCCACCACTTCAGGGAATACTGCTGACAGGGAACCTTCAACCCTTGGCACTCCCTGTGAAGGATGTGTGGTTGAAAGGAACAACCTCACCCAAGATTACACTCACTTTTTGGTTTTGTCATTTTTTTTCTTCTCTTTTTAATTTCTCTTTATTGTTTAAAGTATTACAGATACCCCTCTTTTATCTCCCCATTGATCCCTTCCTCCCCACTCCTCCCTTAGGCCTTCACCACACTACTGTCTATGCCCATGAGTTATGTAAAAATGCATATTCAATATTTGATCAATATATCAAATTGATGTCTCAATCTTACAACATTGTTGTTTTATTCCAACTTTATAATGGTCCATAGTTTCATCTGAGACTCTCATTGGTACTATATTGCTCTCAATTTCCTACCAAATAGGATTTTTTTCCGCATGTATAAAAACACTCTCTAACACATCTCCTGACTGCTGATTCCCATACAAACTTTATTTTAGAGAACCCACTATTAGGGCATATGATGTAATTCAAATATTTGGAAAACTTAGGCATCAAAGGTTAAGGATTAGGGCATATCTTAAAGGTTTTCAACTATTGCTATTTGCCATTCAAAAATTGTGTGTGTGTGTTTTTAAATTACACATAGTTAGTATATAACCTTATGTTGGTTATATTAGTGTCAGATGTATAATAAAGTGATTCAACATTTTTACACCTTACAATGTGATCACCCTGCTAATTCTAGTAATTATCTGTCTTCATATAAACTCATCCATATATTATAGAATATATTCTCCTTTCCCTTTTCACTTATACCCCATTCCCTCCCTTCTGATAACCATTCCTTCGTCTCTGTTTCTGTGAATCTGTTTTTGTTGTGTTTTGTTTGTTTTCTTCCACATGTAAGTGAAACCATCCAGTGTTTGTCTTTCTACTTAAGGCTTTTTTAAAAATAACAACATAATTAACTCTAGAGGAGATTAAAATAAAAAGGCACTCACCTGTGTGATTGGGATGAGCCAATAGTACATTGATGAAATGATTTCCAGCTTCACAAATCTGTAAAATATTTGTGCCTTTTAAAAATATATTCTATAGCCCTAACCGGTTTGACTCAGTGGATAGAGTGTCGGCCTGCGGACTCAGGGAACCCGGGTTCGATTCCGGCAAAGGGCATGTACCTTGGCTGCGGGCACATACCCAGTGGGGAGTGTGCAGGAGGCAGCTGATCGATGTTTCTCTCTCATCGATGTTTCTAACTCTCTATCCCTCTCCCTTCCTCTCTGTTGGGATGAGCCAATACTACATTGATGAAATGATTTCCAGCTTCACAAATCTGTAAAATATTTGTGCCTCTTAAAAATATATTCTATAGATGGTTAACTATCCAGGCAATATATTAACCCTAAAGATTCAATAGATATTTTATTACTCTAATTGTGTAAGAAGAGGAAATTTTGCATCATCATAATAAAAGAAATTGTTTATGGTGATACATAGAATCAAAATAATGTCACATTGAGTTAGAAATTCTGAAGATATTCTTGACTGTTTGTTAAGTAGGTTCAAATTGCCTGATGAATCATGTTGTGCTGATTATCTGGTTTGTACTTGTTACAGGCGTACACTTTTATGTCCTGAAGAAACAAGTCATGCTGCTAAAGATAGACTTGACATGGGTTTCCATTTTCTAAATTGGTTAACACAGTAGCAATCCAGTTTGATTCCTGCTGGTTTCATGTCAATTTAGAAAACTTTTGTAAGTACTACTGGCTGCTGTCTGTCATCTGACTCCTTAGTCATTTATACTCGACTTAGTCCTTGTTAGGAGGCCACTTTCTAAGAAACTGAAGCCTTACCAACATCTCCTGGTGCTAATGCTCCAAAATCGCAACATACAGTCCTAGGAATGCATAACCCTTTTCTTTGGCTGTCATACACACCTTATCCTATTTAATACGATGTATGTATTCAACATATATATACTATGGTATTAATAATGGTTATGTTATCCAAAATATTCATTGTTTAGAGTCATTCAATTTTCACTATAATATATCCATTTTTACTTAGTGCCTTTAATGCTTTTAACATCTTAAAATATAACTGAATTTGTTCTTTTATGCTTCAGCATTTTTTGTATACATTTCTTCACATATAACATTATTACTATCATTGCAGAAGATGCTCCTAGTTTCTCAACTTATCAAAGTATTAAGCTGAATTTTGCTTTTTCAGATAATAATTTTATAGTTGAAATTATTTATGTGTTAATGTGGTTAAGAGTGCGGGCTTTCGGTTGGATGCACTTGTGTTGGAATGCGATATCTTTCACATACTCTTTGTTAGAGACTCAAGTGATTTAGATATTTGAAATTTCATTTCTTCATCTAAATGGCAATATTATTTCCTGCCTCATAGGTATTTTATGATGATTGAATAAAATCATGTATTGTTAGAAATTGTTCAATAAAATTATTATGATAATTTTAGTTACCAACATCATCAATAGAAACTTCTCCAGAGAATTATTCTACATTCATCTCACTTCACTAAATTTCTATTTCATACATTGTCAATACTACAAACAATTACCAAATTAATTATTATATGTATGGTCTTCATATATTTTGCTATTCTCTCAGTCCATACACCCTGTCATACTTATTTTTCATCACTCTCAGTGACATCATAAAATGGGATATATGATAAAATATTTATTAATAAGAAAATTTATCTACCACATCTTTGGTAGTAAATTATGGTTTAGAAAATATAGTTTTCCTTCTGGTAAAACATATTTACTTTGTGATTATCAATATTTTAAACTCATTCAACCATCAAAATATTTTATTCTTCCTACTTTCCTCAACAAAACTAAATATTTAAAAAATTAGTCTTCTACCCAAAGTATGAGCAATGAATAAAATAGCATTTTGGGTTCAGTTACTCCAGTAGAGTAGCCATATACTAATGTCAGAATTTATCATTAGATGCTCTTTCCCTAACCTAATCAGTACTTAGAGTGCTGAAATGTGTATCTACATTCTGGGGGTGGGAGAAAAAAACCAACTAGATCTATGTGCTTAGAGATACTTAGTTTATTATCAATTTAACTCCCTAGTGGATTTTTAAGAGCAATTGTGACCATTTGTAATTTTCACCTTAAGTATTGAGTCCAATACTGTCTGCAATGCTAATTGATTTAGATAAAAGTGGTTGATATAATCACCTCCTCGTTCAGGAGTAAGATTAGAAAATTCAGTCACTGCCACAAACTTAATAAATGGTTCTATCCCTGATTAAAACTTCAGGGGCACCATTCTAATAGAAAAATAGTGACATCTCATTGTTGTTTTAGTTTGCATTTACCCGATGACAGATGGTGCAGAGCATATTTTGATATACATTTTGCCACCTGTATATCTTCTTTAGTAGCATGTCTGATACAGTCTTGGCCCATTTTTAAATTTAGTTGTTTGTCATCTTATTGTTGAATTTTAAGAGTTCTCTATATATTTTGTATAACAGTTCTTTATCAAATGTGTCTTTTGCAAATATTTTTCTCCCGTCTATGCTTGCTTTCTTATTCTCTTGACATTATCTTACACAGAGCAGCTATTAATTTTAATGAAGTAGCTTTGCAATTACTACTTTCTTGGATTGTATATTTGGTATTGTATATAAAAAGTCATTGCCGTACCTAAAGCCATCTAAGATTTCTCCTATGTTACCTCCTAAGAATTTTATAGTTTTGTATTTTTCATTTAAATCTAAGATCTATTTTAAGTTAATTTATGTGAAGGGTATAAGGTCTGCGTATAGATTCATTTTTTTAAATGTGTATGTCTGGTTGTACCAGCACTACTTATTATGCCTTCCTTTGCTCCATTTTATTTTCTTTGCTTTATCCAATACGTTTCACTTTTGAAAATTAATGATTGTAAGATTTTAGGCAAAAGTTTAAATATTTCATTTGTATAATTGTATAATATGAAGATTAAATGTTATTTTATGATTTTACTTGTATGAAATTAATATTTTATTGTATAAACTTGTTCTAAGATATGGCATTTTTTATTTATAAAATAAAATATTTTATTATGGAATTAATTTATTGCTTAAAATCATTTATCTTTATTTTACGTGTTCTGACTCATTAGCACATTCTGGGAACACTTAAAGTTAATTTATTTTTATTTTTAATTTTTAAATAAGTCTTTATTGTTCAGTTTATTACAGTTGTTCCTCTTTTTTCTCCCCATAGCTCCTCTCTAGCCGGTTCCCACCCCACCCCATGTCCTTACCCCCCCCATTGTCCTTGTCCATAGGTGTTCAAGTTTTGTCCAGTCTCTTTCTGCACTTCCCACATCCCTTTTCCCCTGAGAATTGTCAGTTCACTCCCTTTCTATACCCCTGATTCTATTATATTCACCAGTTTATTCTGTTCATCATATTTTTTATTCACTTGATTTTTAGATTCACTTGTTGATAGATAATTATTTGTTGTCACTTTGTTGTTCATAATTTTTATCTTTATCTTTTTCTTCTTCTTCCTCTTCTTAAAGAATACCCGTCAGCATTTCATATAATACTGGTTTGGCAGTGATGAACTCCTTTAGCTTGTTCTTATCTGTGAAGCTCTT
>NW_005360676.1:2130930-2167712 GCF_000412655.1 Myotis brandtii
TTGTGTAACACAAGAATGTGCACACCCAGCATAAGAATATAGTATAAGAATGTCATCATACAACACATTTTTTAAAAAATTAAAAGAGATACCTTATATATGCTAACTCTGTAGTTAATTATTACTAAAATACACTTAAGATAATTATTTTTTTCAGGAATTATTTTTACATTGGTTTTGATATCTGTTCTAGCAAAAATTATTTTTTATGGTTATAATAGCTGCTGATTTTAATTGAGATAATGAGTTTAGTTAGGAGTAACTCAGTTTTAGCTGAAAAACCAAGTATAATTATAACCAATTATAATAAAATAAAAATATAATACTTAAATTAGTTATACATAATTAATTTCTTAAAACTAGTTTTATAAAAAATTATATAAGAAACAGGAACTCCAACCAAATTAGGTATAACATTTAATTCCTATGCATGTTATTGTTTATATTATCTCCCTCAGGATTTGAGAGGAAACTAAACTGACAAATGTTGGGAAACAACAGTCTTGGATTTTTTTGTCTTTAATAAAAAGTAAATGTAAACTTTTATTAATAATAGTTACCAGAAAAATTGTCACAACCAAATTTAAAGAGAGGGCTGAGAATAAAAGCACTTAACATTGGCATACTTTACTTCTCTCTCTCTCATCTCATCCACAAACACCAAATATTCATAAGCAGTTTCCTAGCCTTTCTGTGCTTTCCACAACCAGGCCACACTCTCCCCTACTATAATTAAAAGCGATGATACATTGTTCCTTTAATAAAAAAATCTGTCCTATGTCCAATGTCCTTCCCAGCTAAATGTTACAGGAGAAGGTATGACTACTTGATGAGAGTATTATTTATTACTCTCTGAGAATATTTGCATTTTAATAAAAAACTTAACCTAAGTGAGTGGATAACTAATGATGAGACTGAAGACAGAGGCAAACCAGGGATAGGAGTTAGTTCTGTACTTTACAAACCTGTATGTTATTAACTACTCCTCCCATAGCCTACATTTTTGAAGAGACAGTAAGGAAAGAAACATTTATTTTTCTGGTGAAATGTTTAATGTACAAAGAATCAACAGAACAACATTGCTTCTGGGGAGTAAGAATAAAGTTGAGAGGAAGCGTAGTTAAAGAAAACAGAATTGTTAGTTATATCATAACAAAATCTTAAAAATTATAAAACTTGTTTTGTTTTGCAGTTGTGAATTTGGTGCTTTTATTTGTTGTTTGGTGAGTGGAGTTGGGTTTAGAGGATGAAAAGGGGTCATAGAAATATGAAGAGGCTGGATTACAGTGTGTCCACAATATTCACAGAATATTCAGCAGAAAAACAAAGTAACATCTACCAGTAAAAGTTGTAGGGAAGATATTCTGATGTCTTTATAAATTTGCCAATACTGTATTTGATTCTATTTGTTTGACTTTTTTCCTTGTAGATTTTGTAATAGCAGACACATGTGAAGGAAAAGGTTATATTGAAAGAATTAACACAAAGGGAGAAGGTAATGATATAGTTCTCATAATATTGTGTAAACATGACAAAACTCATCAAAATAAAAGATTTTCCACAAGGTATTATTACTATTTAACTTTTGAATGCATTAGGAATCCATTGAAAAGGGGTTTTATTTTTTGTGCTTACAATATATTCTGTTTAGTATATTAGAAACCTCAGAATAGCAATAGAAAAAAAAAACAGAGTAAGCACAAAAAGAAAATTATAATTCTTAATGGTTAGTTCACAAAATGGATGATTCACATATGAGTAATTAAGAATTAACTACAATCATATTTAGCTGTGTTCTAATATATCATCTTCTTACCGGGTGATAATCTGTCTATTTTTTTTTTTTTTGGCAGTTAGGTCAGTTTTTTTATTATAAAAGTGGGAATAGTATTCCTTCCAACTCTCTATATTTTTTACTGAAAGGCAGAGGTACTTCATGGAGTGTGGTTTTTGTGTAGTTATCTATTTTTTTCTTTTCTCTCTTTTTTTTTTAAAGAAAAGGAAACTTTCTAACAAAGTACTAAACATAAACCAAGGGCAGGGACAGAATACTTCAGTTAAGGTCCCACCTGAGTGCATTTTATATGTTACACCAAAACACTCAAGTCTGAGGTTGAAATGTTTAGTTATCACTCATCTCAGTTTAGATAAACTCATGCCCATTGGGTCTGGTAGTTGGATTAAATGCCAGGTACAACAAAACGCAGTTTGTTCTCTGCAACGTTGAGAGGTGCACTCTTTCTGGAGTTCATTTATTATTTTCGAAGGAAATGAGATGTCCTTTGTACAAGAGATATGCACCAAATCACCCCACACGTGTTTCCTCAAAGTGCTTTTAGTGCATCTGGTGTCACTTAGAAGTGATGAGAAAACACAGGGATATTTGTTGTTACTTAACACTGAATTTTCTCATTTAACAAGGGCTCTAAAGTTTACTTTGATTTTAGTTTATGGACTACATTTACATTTCTATGAATGTTGACTGAACTGTTAACTATGGTTGGCTGTAAGAATGTAATTTTGCATTATTTAAAATTTGTATACCATTTCATTTTGGGAGGATGATCCAGTGCATCCTTTCAGGCCCACTGTGTATGTACAGTCTCTGGAAAGCTTTCTTCTCCATCCCACCCCCAGACTGAAATGGAAAGCCTCACTCCCTTTAAAGCCCATGGCATGGCACTATCTATATCATCCTTGTGAAACTGTTGCTGTTTTTTTTTTTTCTTCTTCTCAGTAATTGCTGAGTAAAACCAACTTTAAATGAATGGTGTCCCCTTCACCCTTGTGTTGAGAGTACAGAGATCAGTAAATGAAGAATAGGAAATTTTGCAAACATAACATTTTATTAGCAGAAAGTTAGCACTTGCAATTAAGATAACCATTTTGTCTGCCTGAATTTTAAATTATGGAAGACTGACCCAGGAATTTCCCCTTGGTTCCTTATATATAACAATTGATTCTCCTATATACTGATGTTTTTAATATAAAATAATTTACAATTCATTGGGCTTAAAAACAGGTTACTTATTCTTTCCAATTATTTGCACATATGTTCTTTGTGATAAATCTTAAAGGTTCACACTTTTGGATTTGGTTATTATAAATGAAAAAAAAACTATAAGATGAACCTTGAACTATAAGATGTTGATTATACACGTATTCATTAGTTGTTAGATCAATTCATTAGTTGTTACATCCTCTATTAGAATATTAGAATCAGTTTCATAAAACTCTTTTCGTAATACCATATTTTATTTATGAAAATTAAGGGTCTCCTCTACATTGATAATGATTAAGAAATCCCAGATCTAGAAGGTCTTTATAATTTGTCATCACGATTGACAATTTTAAGAGTCACAATGGACCTTTTGTATAATTTCTAAATTTCTATTTGCAATGAAATACAATTACGTTCAAAATTTTGACTTTTAATTAAGGTTTTCCCATACCCTCAAAGCTACATATAATTAAAAACAGAGGTTATTCTTTTTTGTCTTATTTTAAGTCTATGATTGAAACAGATAATGCTTGTTATGTGCTAGAAATGTGGAGTTAAAGTTATCAGTACATCTGTATTGGACATAATCTATGCTTCTCTGTATCAATATTTATTTAGTTTGGCATCTTGGCCTTTAGAAGATAGCAACTGTGTTAAAAGTTCACTCTTTGCCTAATTCTTCTATTTATTATTATATTATTAATTTTTACATGGGAAATATATAAAAGAATATTGATTAACAAAGGCATGTGTGAAAAAGAAGCATTAGTAACTTAAGAAATTAGAATTTTTTAAAGTCTTTGGTGGGGGGATGTATAATGCAAACTACTAGAATTTTACTTGTTTTAAAATATGTCTCCTTTTAACTTTTAAAATTAAATTCATTGGACTGACATTGGTTAATAAAATGACAGGTTTCAAGTGTACAGTTCTATGACACAACATCTGTGTATTGCATTGTGTGCTCACCACCCAAAGTCAAGTCTTCTGTCACCACATACTTGACCCCATTTATTCTTTATTACCCTCACCCCGTTCCCTTTGGTAATCACGATACTGTTGTGTGTGTCTATGAACTTTTGTTTGTTTGTTTTTTCTTGTGTGTTTTTACTTGTTGCTTTCAGTTTTATATACCACATTGAGTGAAGTAAAATGCTTCTTGACTTTTTCATGTCTGACTTATTTTGTTGAACTTTTTAAGAAAAATACTATAACAATAATGACATGAATTTTTGAAAAAGCTATAACTTTTAAAAAATTATTTTATACTAGAGCCATGGATTCATAGTCATACTTTGTTGGAGAAAGGGAAGAAATCAAGAAAATGGGACGAGTGTAAATATTTACACAGGAATAAATAATAGTAAAGAAATTACAAAAAATAAAAAAATGAAATCATAAGGAAGATGAGGATGAGAGAAACAATCAGATGTGATATAAAAACACATCTAAATAGAGATCAAATATGTGCTTTTTGTTTTGTTTATCAATTAATTCATTCTTCCATTTGCTCAAATTTACTAAGTAGTTACTCCACAGAGAGCATTAGACTTGGTACAGCATAGGTTAGCAATAAAAGCATCAACATGAATTACTTCATGATGAGAGCTGAGAGGAGGGAAGGTAGATGGAAGTGGAAAAGTGTATGGGGGATAAATGGTGATGGATGGAAACTTGAGTTGGGGTGGTGAACACACAATACAGCGTACAAATGATATGCTTTAGAATTGTGTACTTGAAACCTGTATAATTTTGTTAACCAGTGTCACTCCAATAAATTCAATAAAAGGAGAGGGGGTACAAAAGCTCACATGGATGTAAAATATAGCATAGGGAATATAGTCAATAATATATTGTAAAAATTATGTACGGTGCCAAATGGTACTAGACTTACCAGGTTTATCACTTGGTAAGTTAAATAGAATGATCTAAAGCACTAAACTGAGAACAATTAGGAAATTTTCCATGTTTCATTTAAAAAAAAAGCTGACAATGTTTTCATAATTATGTTTTAACAATTATGCTAAAATGGTTTTGGATGTTCATATGTTAAACTTATAAAACTTTTTGCTCTTAAATATAAGTTGGTAAATTTGCAGACAATAAGAATTACTGAATATAATTTTTTTTCCAATCTTACTATCCTCAAAATAATTCTAATTATCCTTCATAGATGAGTAGAACATTTTGATTAAAAGATTTAGAGAATTAATGACTTAATAATGGAAAGTCATATTAAATACTTCATTTAATACCATTAGGCACTTTATATAAAAATAGGTCACATTATCTAATAGACAAATACTCAAATATATTCTGTTTTGCATTTTAATAATATCACAATTGGAGCATGACTAGCTAATAATAATAATAATAATAATAATACATACATACTTACCAGAAAATTAATAGCTGATACTGTGACTTGCCTGTTTCCAAATGCTAGAAAAGAGGAGAAGATGTTAGGTAAAGACTCATATTTTGGATTGTTACATTACACACATAATTCAGGTAAGGTTCATTGGATATCACTACCCTCTAATCAAAAGTATTAAGGGTTATATAATTGACTTTTTGGAATGATACCTTTGCAATCTAAAAACATTTAAAATGGAACTTAATACAATGTCCCAATGTTCATGGTGGGGAAGTTGGAATATACAAAAGTACTAAAACGTATAATTATCTGATAAGCTCACCATTTGTTTTAACAATTCCACTTCTTTCTTTTAGTTTTAGTGAGTGTGTATACATGAAATTTAGTATGGGGATAGTTAAGGAGAAATTCTACATACATGGTGGTGTATACCGTGGGTGATTAATGTAGTAGGCAATCCAGGAAGTGAATCCCCAATAAAAGGCACAGCCCTACAAATAACACAAGATAAGATTTAGAATGTGTGTGTGTGTGTGTGTGTGTGTGTGTGTGTGTGTGTGTATAGTATGTATCCCATCATTTTAAACCATTCCATACATTTATATGTCACACTACAATAGATTTACATGAAAAATGGTATACATTTTCTAAGTTGGATAAATGAAATGCTTCTTCACCCAGTAAATTAACATTTTAAAAGTACCTATTTAATATCATTCAAGTAATGCATTTCTTTGCTCAACCCTTATTAATATAAATGGGTATTCATGATATAGAGTAAATGTAAGTATATTTTGCAAGAATAATTTTGTCCATCCAGGAAGAAATATGAAGTAATAAAATAATAAATTATATATTAGATAAGATATATCAATAATCATTTCCCAAATGTAAATGAACAAAAGAATGAATTTTTGAACCATTAGTAGTAATATATGTTGATTGATTAGAAAGGGCAATCGGCTAATTTTAGAAGTCCTAGGCTATAACACCGATCTTGCCCTGTATAATACATTTTAATACCTTCTGTCAAAAGAGAAGCTAGTCTAAATGATTTCTGAGGTTTCTAAGAATTATAGAATTCAGTATTTCTTTAAAATGACAACAATGAAATGGCTGCCTTGTTCAAATTTTTAGAAAACAGATATTTGGAGGGGAAAAAAAGATTTTAGTAAGGATATATTTTGAAAGTAAATTTTGAATTGGAAAGTAAATTTGAATTGGACATTTGAATTGTGGCATGTTATCTAATGTATATTTCCATATCAATGTTTCAGAAATTTTCCTATTTTCTTGATAGTTATTTAACAGTTAATAGCTCTTGCATTTACCTTTTATTTGAAGAACAAAAACATCATAAAAATGGGTTCAGTATTGTTATTTTAATATTTATAGGAGGGTTCATATATGAGATTCTTTCTCTTCAAAGAATCTGAATTTGATGCTAAGTATTTCCAAAATAAAAGGTTTCTATGTACTGTTACTGGATGAAGGCATCTTCAAGGGATGGCATTTCAGAATAGATTGTTTAAGATATGCTGATAAGTTGAATAGACAAAAACAAACAAAAAAAACAAAACAAAAAAAACCACAACAACAAAAACCCTAGACTTGAGGAAAATAAACATGTTTGAATTATTTTGCAAATAGTTCAATACACAAAATACCTCAATAATAATTACAATTGTAAAACATATTAATCCTGACCTTTATCAAATTTTTCAAAGGTGTATGCCCTGCAGAAACTTTATGAACAAATAAGGTTTCCAAAAGATACCGAATATAGTGTATACAATGACAGAAGCAGGCCAAGCTAGAAACAAAAACAAAAACATGAACACATTAAATTCCCTTCTAAAAATATGGCTTTCCTTATGCATTTCTTTTTTATTTCACTCTGATATTCTATATTAGGAAATAGTATTTCCAGTAATCAAAACACAGGCAGGTGTTTTTAATACTTTTATTCTAGAAATTTAAAAACTTATTTAAAATGAAAGTACTGTTAAAACACTCTATAAATTTACTTCTGATGACACTAGAAATATATTATATACTCATCATAGGCTATATATTCACACCTGCTCCGGAATATAATAATTGCAAATGTGCTCATATCAAAATGACTCTAAATTGAAGCAGATAATTTACAAGTTTTAAAAATATCCAAAACCTACTTAGAATGCATATGACATTTTATAATATTCAGAGTAACTTTTTCATTGTCTGGTTGTCCTTTAGCAAGTGCCATAAATTAAGTTTGAATTTCATTTTCTATGGAGCCAATGCAACTTGTGTTTGTTTATTTTATCTACAAAGTCTCAACTTTTACAGAGCACCAAGGGAGGCAGTGTATCAGGTATTCTTGAGGAAGAATATGAAAGCAATAATCAGACAAATGCTGAAGAGAGAAGAGATTTTGCTAATAATGGACTTTGAATTTTCGGGTCACAGTGGAAGAATTCCCAGAGTTGGGGAGGACTTAGAGAAGGTAACAAATAGAGGACAGTAGAGTTTATTGACATGGAGAGTGTACATGAAATTTAGTATGGGGTTAGTTAAGGAGAAATTCTACGTACATGGTGGTGTGTCTGAGGGATGATCTGAAAATACAGAGTTAATGAGGTGGGTGAACTAAACAGGGCTAATGTATCTAAATATCTAATGTGTCCTCTTGCATTTAAGGCAGATAATCAAACTATGAATGCTGAGTGCAGAAAGGGTTCTCTGGTATCTTTTTCCATTCCTGATGATGCAGCAAGAAGCTGTAAGGAGGTGTGGTCTTAGCCACAGTGTAGCTGGTTTACTCAATCCCTCTGGTGGGAGGGGCCCTGGTAATTTTGAGTATGTAGCCTCTATCTTAAGTACTACTGATTGAATTGAAGAATAACCGTTACATCAAGCTGTGGACCACCCTTCAGTGCAGATGGAAAGAAAGATCCTGCAAGTAATTTGGCCTTAGCCATAGTGTGTAGAGGCTTCTAAGAATTGTGTGGCTATTGAGTCACATATAAATCTAAACCTACCTGAAAAATACTTTGACTGTGATTTGATTCAATGTGTTTTGGGAGAATTAACATTAGAGTATGTGGCAAATGAATATAGCATTTGAAATTTGATCTTTTTAACCATAAGAAAGTATATCATCCATTCAGAAATTTGTTTGCCTTAGGAGCCTTGTGATTATTTTATAGAGCTCTACTAGACACTTAAATTTCTGAAGTAGTTTGTGTATTTGTGTGTTTATGCTCTGGAATGATTTCATATAAAGTCAACATATTTGCTATTTTGAACTACATTGCAAAAATACATTTATTATTGAGAGGTTATAAAATATGATGTGTTTGTGTTTAAGAATAGTAACCAACAGTCATCCAATTGCTTTGAGACTACCAGGCAGGGGTGAGGGGGTGTCCCTTTTCCATGCTGTGCTATAAATCTGGTACATGTTATATCTTTGGTCTAAAAACTGAGTGTAATTCCATTCTCCTTATGAACTCTTCACCCCATAATCTTTCCAAATGAATTGGTTATTCTCTTCACTTAACAAAAAGAAAGACATATGTTATTGTCCAAAGGCCCCTGAGCAATCTGTTCTATACTGACCTGACCATCTTTCCAGAAAACAAAGAAAAAGTTCAAATGCAACTTTCTTAGAAAAGTTACCTCAGAGCTCCCATCAATGTCAGGTTTTTCTCTTTTATACTCTAAAAGAGTGCATTGTAAAATAAATATGTATATAATATGTTTATCTACCTCACCATTCAAAATATTTTTATTGTATATTCCCTGTAAATCAGACAATGTGTTAAGCAGTGAAGATAGATGGAACATCAAAGTATATCATGACAAAACTTTAACTCTATAGAGGGAAAGACAAATGATCACGAATATATAATTTTAAAGTAAAAATGTATAAAAGAAAAGCGCTTTAGTAGCATATTTGTCATGGAAGGAATCGCAATGGCTACCCTGAGTAAGAAATATTGAGCTTCTATTTGAAGTTTGAGTGAGAGATAAGGAAGAGGGAGGAGATGTGGATGGAGGAATAGGGATGGCATGTGTAAATGCCCGGTGTGAAGGGGGACATGGGAGGTATAAGGACAAGGAGGGAGGTCAGTGCGGCTGGAGTACAGACATTAAGGGAAGGAAAAGCTTGATTTGAGATGACAAATTTACAGTCAAGTCATTCTCTGTCTTCCAGTATCCCTAAGACCTAAAATCTGCTTAACTCACTTAGAATGCTTTCATTTAATCAGGTTCTTTGTGTTAAATTGCTAATCCTACATTTTTACATCTCAGTGTAGTATCTTGAACAATATTTCTCTTTAATTTGGTATGGAGAAAGAGAGAGAGAGAGAGAGAGAGAGAGGCTAATTATTTCCACAAAATGCCATAGTTGTATGTTCTGCTTATTTTGTTTTTATGACTGTGCTATTCTTTTTTTTTCCTGTATGTCTTATTTTAAAGTAAAATTTTACTTTGGATTTTTACTTACTAAAGGAAACTTGTAAAAAATCCTCCCTCCCCCCCTGTTTATGACTTAGGTAATCATGTATTTCCTATGCAATGTTGTCCATATTTTTAGAGAAATATTTTATATTTTATGCTCTATACAAGGCCTTTCCACTTTATAATTTTAAGCTTTTTTGATATTTCTAAATTTCCAGATTTCTCTTGCTAAGTGTAAGTATTAATAACTTAAATTACCTCTATTTTAAATTATATTGAATTCCTTGCTTATAAATTTGCAAGTTGGTATGTAAACATTATTCATGGTTGCCTAAATATATTTCCCTAAAATTGAATGCATGGTAATTGATTGTACAAACAACACTTATTAACATAATATCTGTATCCTTGTTCAATGCTTTAATTTATATGTGCCATATGTATTACTTACTGTACCACTAGGTGGCGGGACCTTCTAGAGCTCTCTTTCACATCATATATAAATGGGATCCTCAAATAAAAGAGGAGATATAGTAACAGGGGTCCTGTGTATTCAGCCAAAAATACCTGAAAGTAAAAAGGTGATTTCGATTAAAGAACACATTTTTATAGATTTTATTAAGGTTTAGTTATTATACCTGAAAATAAGAAAGTAATTTAGAATAAACAATAAATGTTTATAGATGTTATTAAGGTTTGCTCTGTCCATAGGTATATCTACAGATTTAGCCTACTGCATGAGTTGGTGATGCAAATAACAAGAATTCTCCCTTGGAAGAAATAGCCAAGAAATAAAGAGGACAAATATACATAGTAAATTTAAAATAAAAATAAATATTAAACCTAATGTAATGATTTCTTCATAAATAGTGCAGGGAGTTTTTGTTTAAATAACCAAACTGTTATAAATACATTTCTTCATGTCTCCCAGACACATACATACTCCATTTTCTATGGGAACTGTCCCTGTCACTGAATGGTATAGGCTACTGTGCCTTCCTGTCTTATCTTTTTTTTTTTTTTAGTCTTTTTATGACAATGTAATGTTGAACTCAATTGATTCCACCCTGATTCAAATTTATATAATACAGTTCTCTCTTTTGAAAGTTTTAGACTTTAATTCTGAGTCTGAATGGGTAATTTAAAGGGTTTCTCTCTGATTCTGGAGCTGAGGACAACTGTATATGTGGTGACAAATATCTCATCTATGGAGAGACAATCTGAAGATTTGAAAATATTATTAAAAACCACACCATATTACTGCAAAAAATTATGCAGCTGACTGCTTTCTGATAGTTTTTTCAATCCAGTAACTGTCCATTATTCGGTTTGGTTTCTATGTTAAAGCCAGGTTAAAGTTACTCCCTGGAATTTTCAAAGAAGGGAAAGTAATTTACCTGCATGCATTCATGGGGAGGGGGAAGGAGACACACATGGCAATGATAAATTTGACTGCCATTCCTACCTTGTCTTTGCCAATTTTTATTAATTTCCAAGAAAGAAAACTAGTGCATGTGTTTCTCAAATATGCAACTGTGAACATTAAGTACAACTTGTATTTTTTTATCAGTAGTTGGTGAATATTTTGTATAGTTATATGGTTATAATATATGATATATATGTTATATATGCACATACATATATGTAATTATATGTATATATGCATACACATATAAATAGCTATTTATATATGTTGGTGTTTCTAGTTATAATTGTTCCTTTAAACAATATTTATCATCTCAGAAGACAAAGAAGACTTGTACATGAGGGTAAAAACAATGTAACATCTAAGGGCCCTAGCAAGATAGCTCGGTTGGTTATAGCATAGTCCTGATACACCAAGGTTGTGGGTTCAATCCATAGTCAGGGTACATGTGAGCATCAAGCAAAGAATGCATGAATAAGTGAAACAACAACTTGATGTTTCTCTCTACCTATATCTATCTATATCTAAAGTCAATAAATAAAAAATGTAAAATGATGCAACATCTAAAGAGTTCAGTATAAAAGCAACCTTTTTACTGAAAGACAATATTACTTTATGGCATGCAACATGCCTGGTTATTCAGATATGAAGAAAAATATTTACCACTTTTGAATGTCTACTAAATAGAGTCTAGTCTAGTTAATACTCTAAAATAATGAGGAAAGTGATTGTTTATTACAAGGAAAAGTTTAAAATATTTATTTCAACACCATCTAATCAAAACAATTTTGAGCAAATGCTCTTGCTAATACATCAGATATGAAAAATGTTGTGAACAACAGTCAACCTGGACCAAACACCACTCTCTATTAGGTTAATCAAAATGCCATCACAAACGTGAAGTTTTTTTAGATCAGAGGAAATTAAACTTCAATCCTCTCTCCATCTTCTCCTAAAAATAAATTGAGAGAGACAGCTAGCTTATAATAATATGTTCTAGAAGGCCTGATATTCTATCAAAAGTATTGTTCACGCTAAAACATGGGGTTAAAACAGTACTCAAGAATAAAGCACTTGGAAATGACCAGAACTAACATTTGGACAATGCATCTTTCAAGAAAAAGTCTATTTGGCGCAAATAAAAGAGAGAAGATATGCTTTAATAAACATGAAATGTAATCAGAAAATGGTTTCAGAATAAATAAAAAGAAGGGCTATATAGACAAATATTAATGATAGCATTCTGAAAAAGAAATTGTTCTTCCTCTAAAAAAGGAGAAAAACCAAAACCAAAATAATAAGCAAATATACCAGGTATTAGTCCACACAAGTCAGACAAATTTACAAGGCCTAGAAACTCTAGTATAATTCAAAAATTTAATAGAGTTTCTATAATCAGAAAAAGCAGATGCACTTGCTTTTTTCTCTGAAGATCTTCACTTGTAAATTTCAATTTATTTCCAATATCGAATTACATCCACGTTTCTCCATTATGAAAGTTATGTGTCTTAGACTAATGTCTTGCTTTAAACATTAAATTCACTACTTCTACTGGGAAAAGTAGATAATTGTGATTTCTTGGAACTTCTATGGAACATTCAAGTTGCTATGTGTCTAAGTTGAAAAAGGAAGTAGGCAATAACAGAATCCCTATGTTTAAGCTGTGCTTAATACATTTCATTCTCTCTTGAAAAAAACTTTTTAATTATTAGCTGCTGGATTTACTTATTTTCTAAAATTGGAAATTTATAGTGGAGAACAAAATGAATTGCAGGTGTTGAAAATAAAGTAATGCCAACTTTAATCTTCTGAAGATAGACCTACAAACTAAAATTATGAGAGCATTTCCCAATAGTAATATCACATTGCATTCAATGAGTACTATTGAAGCTACTGTGATATTAGAAGAAGGTTTTTGTTTGTGCGTTTAATTGAACCACTATATGAATAACATATAATGCAGACTTTTATTCAAGGCTATTCAAACAAAGCATTCCAATGAGATCAGTGAGAAAAATATTTTTTAGGCTTCAAAGAGTTACTAACTCATCAAAAAATGAGAAAGTTAAAAGACTCTTTAAACAGAGCTTTAGTGTAGTGATTGACCTGGGACTTGAAGCCTAATCACAGTCTGATAAGAGCACCAAATCTTTTGAAGGTATCTGAGAATGCAAGGATTTAAAACTGTTGCTTGTTATCTTTTAAAGGTAGAGGTGGCCTTATATAATCTACATAATGTTGGGGAGGGGCATACATAGGAGTGAAGATAAATCTGAAATAGATCTATCTTTGCAGGGACGGAAGCTCAGCTGGAATCACTGATTGGGTTAAAATGACCTGGACCCAATAGTGCCGTTGGTCCATCTGTAGGATGATAAGTTACCTTTGAAAGAAGATAACATTACTCTCAGCCTCATGCTATCTTTAATATTTTTTTTGCAAATTTTTCTTCACTAAGGCTGAAATATGCAGTTATACAAGAAGTGTAGGTATTGTGACCAAAACCAAGAGAAAGAGCAGAAATTCAAAATAGATGAACTGAAGATTCACCTAACAGAATTATCAGAGATATACTAAGAAAAAGAAACTTGTCTTTTATATGTTTAAAGAAACAAAAGACAGTCCTAGACGATTAAGCTCAGTGTATAGAGCATTGGCCTGTGGACTGAAGGGTCCTAGATTCAATTCTGTTCAAGAACATATGCCCAGGTTGCTGGCATGATCCCCATTAGGGGGTCTGCAAGAGACAGCCTGTCAATGATTCTCTGTCATCATTGATATTTCTATCTCTCTCTCCCTCTCCCCTCCTCTCTGACATCAATAAAAATATATTTTTTAAAAAAGAAATAAAAGAGAAAGTTGAGAATTTTAGCAGATATTTGAAAACTATGAAACAAGCTATATTGAAATGTAAGATGAACCCCAGAAGGAGATTACAAAGAGAATAATAAAGAATCAAAAGATAAAAAGAATATCCTAACTATTTTTTAGGTTAAATATATATGCAAAACCATAGACTCAGGATTACACTCTAAAACCAAAGTAGATAAATAGAAACATAAACATAACTGTGAGCACCATAGTCTAACTACTGATAATCAATCAAAAGGAAATTATAAAGTCAGACACATTAATTTCAGAGACATATAGTAGACTTTTTAACAGAAACAATGGACATCAAAAAATCAAAATAATGAAGTTTTGTGAATAAAGACAAATATTACTGCCAATATGGGGTTATTTTCTACAAAAATATTCTTCAAGAATAAAAGTTAAATTAACACATTTTAACATGAACAAGAATTGAGAGAATTCATTAGTGGCAGAACTACAATAAACACTAAAGATGTTATTCAGGAAGAATAATTTTTCTACATGTAAGCTCACCATTAAGAAGAACTAAAATGTCATAAAAAGATAAATCTAAATAAAATTTGGCCATATAATGTTGCTTTAAATAATATAAAAATTAGAAAAACACAACAATAGGACATAAGCCAGGAGGAGCTCAAGTCGTTCAACTATCTATGAAGTCTCTTCCCATTAGTAAACTTATATCAAGCAAATTATATTATTATTTAATATTTTAAGATTCTTATTGTAATGATGTGGGTAACCACTAGAGTTACTAAAAAAGAAGCTATAACTACCAAAATAATAGGGAGTCTAAAAGAAAAAAAAGTACCAGAATAAATCCAAAATTGGGCAAGGAAAAAACAAAACAGAAAATATATTATGAAACACATGAGGCAAATTAAAAGAAAATGTTAACTTTGGCAATAAAAAATAGGTAATCCTTTATGATAAAAAGAAACTATGATTAAAATGTAAAATATAAAGCTATTAAACTACTGGAAGAAAATATAGGAGCAAAACTGCCAGATTCAGCACTAGGCAACATTTTTATATATGACAAGGAAGGCAAGATCCTTAAGAAAAAACATTAATAAATTAGAATGCATTAAAGTTGAAAACATTTTGCGTAACAACAAAATTTTGTTAACATGATGAAAAGACAAGTTAAAAAGTGAGAGAAAATATTCATAAACCACATGTCAGATAGAGAATTTGTATCTAGAATAGAAAAAGTACTCTTGAAACTCAACACTGTGTCCCAGATAATAAAAACTAATGTTTACAGAAATACCTTTATACACTGAAATATAATACCTATATTTGTAATAGCAAAATACTGAAAACCACCCAAATGTCTGTCAATGTCTGAATGGTTAAACAAACTCTGTTACATCCATACAACTGAATACTATTAAATAAAAAAGAGCTGAGTATTGATAGTTAAAACAACCAGATGGATCCCAAAGGTATATACTTCTAGAAAAATAAACATCAATCTCAAAAAACTGATTCTGTTTATATAGCTTTCACCACATGACAAAAATATAGAGATGCAGATTGGTGGTTGCTCGGGGTAGGGAAGAGAGTGTGTGAACATACATTGAGTGACATGTAGGAGTCCTCTGTGGGCATGGACAAATTCTGTATCTGGTATTGCTGGTATATACATGAATCTATGCAACAAATTGCATAGAGCAATATGAATGAATGTAGAATGATGAAAACTGTAAGATCTTTAGTCTAGTCTAGTTATTAGCATTTATATAGTGGAGTTTATAATATTAACCTGTTCTCCTAAGTCTTTCAATAAGTGTAATTTTCTCAATAATCCTGTGACAACACACTCTTACTTGTTAAAAAATATTGTGTTATTATTGACCTTGCTAAATTAAAGAGATTGTTTCTAAAAAACAAAAACAAAACAAAAAACTTCACTATGATAATGCTTCTATTCTAAGAGTGCATGTTAATATTTTATAAATAAGCAAGAATGTTATGTGTGATAAAGTATTTCTTTTATTTATAATTTAGTTGATATAAAGCGGAGGTAATGTGCATATTTTTAGCAGTTAATAGGAGTGACTCATTTGGAGGAAAAGGTTATGTGAACGATAGGATTGATTTAAAAATATCTAGTCTATTTCCAGAGTTCTCTCTGTCACCTAAATGACTATCCTCTCAGATAGGCTATAATTTTCTAGTAGCATTTTCATAGAATTCCACCTTAGCACTTTTTCTCCTCAGTGCTTATCCAAAGGTGCAGCTGGGGTTTCTAATGAACTCACAGTTAATGCCACTTACTCTGTCGACAACTTCTGTAGACAGAATTCCCTTTTCATCATAAATGTAGACAAAGACTGAATATTTTAACCTTTGCAGATAAAAATCTGCTTTTCAAAATCTCTTTTAGCAAACATCTGTGGATACCACATTTAAGTATTAAACCCTTTGCTTACCCAATGCCTTTGTCAATAGATTGTTTTATAAACATTATAATACACTTCATAAAGATTCAATATTCTAAACTCAGTTTTTAGTGCATCAAACTAATATGCAAAAGCTCAAAAAACTTTGGAAACTAAAGTAACAAAAAAGTGAATGTATATGTAACATATATAATATGCAGGAAGTTTATATATGTTAAAGGAGAAATTGTTAGAAAAATAGAGAATGAGACAGTATTTTAATGAATGAACACAAACTTGAATTTCCCTTTTTGAGAATTAAATAATAATGCAAAAAATACCTTGTTTGTAATAATTTAAAAATTGATTGCTGTTAGATAAAAGGAAAACTCAAAGCAGTATAGATGATAAACTTGATTGCTAATGCTGGCAAAAGGGAAAGCCATTTTGAATAGAAATTATTAAAAGTGTAATCACATCACAGATATCTAACAGAGTACAATCAGAAAAAATCTTTAAAGTCTAAACAATATAAATAAGTTTTATTTAACTGAAAAATATAATGATTTCATTATTCTTTGTATATCAGTGTCAAAAGTATTTATTAGATTAAACATTTCATTGCCTCTGTTTCTAAATATCACATAGTATTTCTTGTTACTGAATGTATTCCATTACTCATAAATAGCACACAACTTGTGAACTGGTGTCAAGTATTTTCTCTGTTTCTGAGTCCTCCAAGTCTTTTAGTGTAGTCTGCATTCTTTTAATGACTTGGATATAATCACTACCACTTTGAAAGCTTCTCCTCCAAGTAGAGCCCAAACAACATCCAAAGAAGTCTTACTGCTTTACTCTTAGTTTCCAAAATGCCCGTCCCCTGTTAGACCATTTCTACTGAATATTTTATCTCCCTTCTTTCCAATGTCAAAAAGGATCTTCTTTATCACCACTCCTAGAAAGAAAGCTGAATAAATACCATTTAAACTGACAAGGCATAGAGGGAGCAGAAATGAGGCCATCAGTCACTGGATAGACTAACATATAAAAAGAAATTTATCTTCCTTCTTTCAATTGTTCCTTCTTCCATTGTTCCAATTCTTGTATGGAATGTTAGCCACTGCTCATAGTAAATACGGACAATTTAACACACCATTCAGTACAATATTTTGTTTCACTATAAATTATTTGACAGAAATATTTCACATCAGCAAATATTTCACATCATAATGTGGGGGCATTTACGTTGCATTTTAAACTGATACTTACTGTAGTCCATCTGACCTGCCGACCTAGGTCTGTAAAATAGAGTGTGACAATGGAGGATGCCGCAACACTTTGAATGGTTATGTAGTCCTTCAGAAAAGGCCCACCTTAAATAATAAGAAATATTATTTTAATACAATTTCAAAGCAAAGTGATAAATAAATTTTATGAGCAACCAACAAAATCTAAGATGAATTTAACACAGAAATCATGATGTATAGTATATTTTTGAAGCGAAATAAAATGTGAATATACCCATTTTATAAAATATATCTAGCAAATTTGCAAATGCACAGTAATTTTCCAATGCTATCTAAACATAGTAGACTGCCAATAGCTAATATCCTATTGTGTTCTAAGAAAATGTAACATTAGACAATGTCATGATAAAATATGATATAAGGTACTTTTAAAGTATAATTTTGGGTGTCAGTACATAAACATCTCAATTGTTCTCTAAATGATTTTATTCTAGGATAAATTATTTGGGATAAAATGATTTCAATGGTTATTGCAAAGCACCAGGGGAGTGGCAGGGTTTACCTTCTAAAAAGACCACAGTGGATACTGTGTGAAAAAGGGAGGAAAAGAGCAAGGAGATTATTTAGGAGGAACTTAGAATTTGTCAAGAGGTGAATAATGTTTGTTTGGATTAAAGTGGCAGTTGTGTAAATGTTAAAAATTCATCAGTCACAGATATATTTTAAACATAGAGTAGATTTAACTTGAGAAGAAAGGATTCAGTGAGATACTGGCCTTAGATATTTGGCCTGAGCACTTAGGTGCATTGCAACCTCATTAACTGACATGAAAAAGATTGAGAAAGGAGCAGGATTTGTGGATAAAAATTAAGATTTTAGTTAGGGTGTGGTAAGTGTGTGATAACAGTCAGACATTTACTAGTAAGTGGGAGCTGTTCAGTAGGCAGTTGGGTAGATGTTTCTATAGGTACTTGAAAATCATTAAAATTTAAAATCATGAGGCTTGATGACGTTATTTATGTATTCAGTTTTAAAAGAAGACAATGGAAACAAAGACAGAACTTTCTAGCACTCCAGAATTTCAAAGTAGTTAGAGAAATATACAGCAAATGTTATTGAGCAGCAAATCCAGCCACATTGTGTCTTCAAGCTAATAAATTAGTGTTATTTTAAGCTGCTAAATTTGTGATAATTTGTTGCACATCAATGGGAAGCATATATCAAGGTAAAGACTTTGATATCCAAATGGTCAGCAATGTTGGTGTGACAATCACGTATAACAACATGATATGTTAATAATGAAAAAAGAAAGAATTCTGATGGCATTTCATTCCTTGAAAGTGTAGTGAAAACGTCTTTCCAACATGGCCCTATAGACATCCTTGGGGAGGCGATCAGTTTCTACTCTTTTATCTATTTTTTGCTAACTTCAAGGAGCAGAGTGCTGTCATTATGTTTTAAAATGTGGTTCCATCAATATGATATGTGAATAAAACAATCTGCTAGAATCCAGACATATCATTAACTAGAGGCCTGGTGCATGAATTCATGCATGGGTGGGGTCCCTTGGCCTGGCAGGTGATCGGGGCTGATAGAGACCATCTCACGCAGTCCTGATCAGGGCCGATCAGGCAGGCCAGGTGGGGGGAGGGACCACAGGAAGTTGGCCAGCCACGGGAGATTGGCTGTGGGAGTGCACTGATCACCAGGGGGCAGCTCCTGTGTTGAGCATCTGCCCCCTGGTGGTCAGTGAATGTCATAGCTATAGGCTGGTCGTCTGGTCATCAGGTCATAATGGTCATGTAGGCTTTTATAGATAGATGATAGATAGATAGATAGATAGATAGATAGATAGATAGATGATAGATAGATAGATAGAGAGAGAGATAGATGATAGATAGATAGATAGATAGATAGATAGATAGATAGATAGATAGATTATACCACTCTTAGACTCAGTTATCAGGGACCCCTGTCTTTGGTGTTCCATGCCTATGTCCTTTTCCAAAGGGAGAGGAATATGTGGGGTCAAGAGAACATGTCTAATGTGAACCCATACCATTATTTCCTATGTCACTTTAGCCAATTAAGGCCCTTGCGTTTTCTGCATAAGTTAACTCAAGCAATATATCTTCCATGGGCATTTCCTCTCATTAAGGGTCCAGATACTAAGGTGTATACCTCTGAGCCTAAGGGTTTGTCAAAGCTGTTGTATAAAGGGTGTGGATGGTTGGAGCAGTGATAGGAAGACATGGGCCAACTTTACCCATGCTTCACCTTTCTATTGTCGAAAGCCAATGATTCCGAGAATCAGAAATTCAACCTTCTACTTCCAGGACATTATGAAGTCCTGACAATTAATGAAGTGAGAAGGGAGCACACATTTGAGTTCAGTTTGTATGACAGATTTATTGCAACCATGGCTGCGATTCTTCACAATTTCCATATCCATCAACTTACAATATGACTCTTAATTCCTCTGAATAAGAATTGGTGTCTATTTCCTCACCCTTTGAATATGGGCTAGACCAGTGACTTGCTCTAGCACACACAATGCAAGGCAAGGAATCAGATGCAAGTTCCAAACTTGGGCCTCAGGAATTCTTGAGTGCTTGTCCTTATTTGTTTATACCCCTGACTCCACCATGACAACAACTTCATAACACTCTCCTGAAGCATGAGAGACCACATAGAACTAGAGCAGTGGTTGCAATTGTGAATATCCTAGAACAATCAGTCCCCAACAACTCATCAGCTGATTACAGCTGCATGACTACTAGTAAGCCTAGCCAAGTAAGGCCAACTCCATCTACCCAAGCTCAGCAGAGCCATTGAACTCAATAAATGTTTGTTGTTTACCCCATAAAAATCAATGCTTGCAATTTATTTATGTTTTAGTGAAGAGTTTTGTGTGGGGAAACTGTAAAAGACTAAATTCACATGATATCATTGTTTGTAGTATAATCATTCTGGCAAATATATTCTGTTATATATGTAAATATATATGTAAATATTCAGGCCTTGAATAATTTTGCTGTTAAGTCTTTTTTTCTTAATATTATAACTGTGTTTATAGTTATAACTATGATTGTTAAAGCATCTACCATGTGCAAATCGTCACAACAGTGTTTTATAAATAAAATCTTACAAAAAATAAGTTCTTTATCAGCTCCACTTTACAAAAAAGACTCTGTAGATAGGTAAGCAGAGAGTCAGGTTTAAAATTCTGAGTTACTCCAAATAAACTCTTCTTTGAACCATAGTATGCTTATCTTACTAAGTTAATTGACTCTTTTTTTTTCTTTTTTAATACATCATCACATTCATATCCAAGGACACTTGGCTGTATTTCATTCAGATCACATACTGGTACACTCAACTAGGTAAATAAATGTGTGGGGAAAGTAAAAAATTCACATTTACCAGGAAGTTTGAACTAACACATATTTCCCAGTCCCTTATAGTGTCCTTCAAATTGCAATTACATTTGACATTGATGTCTGTGACATTCTCAGAGTCTTCTTTATATGAGTCAATTTCAGAAAATACTACTCCTATTTCATTTTCTGTTATTTCACAATCCATGTGTTGAAAGGCATTTATGTGCCTGGCACATACTAGGCCCTGCAAAGACAAAAATAAACAAGACAATGATTTCCCTTTTAAACTCTGGCCAGAAGAGAATTTGTCTTGAACATTTGAACTTGGAAGAATTCGAGACTATCAAGAACATGTGATTCTAACATGGATTTCTTTGTTTTCAAGATAGAGGTCTCAGGCAAAGGAGGAATGTCTACCATAGCAATGAGAACAACTGCAACATCTGAGAGAGATGCAAGGAAGTCATTATGTGTCCATATTTGAATATGTTATCTGAAAAATGGTAGTCCAAATACTTAAAAAGCACCAGAAAAAAAATGCAGTTCACCATTGTATTGAAAAATTTAGAGATTGGAATTTCTTAAGATGCCCCTTATTATTATGGACTTTAAGTATTCCTCTAAAATTTACAATCTATCCACAACTTTTATTTAACAAATCAAATTTCAGGGGCTTGTTAGTCCAATGTCAATAGCAGTGATTCTTAGCAGGACTCATTTTTAACTATTATATTTTTGTCAATTTTTAAAATAGAGAATAGGAATTGAAACTTAAAGCTTAATAATGGATATAATAATCCCCCCTGTAATTTAATTGGTTCTGCTCCTGTTTACTTCACTTATCATGGTTTAATATAGCAAAAACTGGAAAAAAAAAGATAAAGAGATAATCTGTATTCCTCAGAACATAATAGAAGGCAGAAGCATCTATATATATAAAAGGCTAATATTCTAAGTGTCTTCCAACTGTCTGACTGGTCGCTATGATATGCACTGACCACCAGGGGGTGGACACTCAATGCAGGAGCTGTCGTAATGTATGCTGGCCATTTACAAAGAAACGACATTTCAGACCTGGCGCTGACAAAGCAACACTCAGCTTCCCCCAAGTGGGGCACAGGCCCCGCCACCACCCTGGAGCAATACCCCACCAAATCACAGCCAATGTTGCTGAGACCCATGGCACAAAATGCGGCCCACAGCCCAGCCCAGCCCAGAAATGGTCACTGTGGGTGCTGGGTAATGATGTCACATAGCAACGCCCAGCTTCCTCTCCCTAGTGACTAGCCTCCTTGCAGTTTCTTCAGCCCAGGAACACGACTTGCTTTATAGCCAGGTGCAAATATTTTACACTTTAAGCAAATGTCTATGAAGTGTTTTCCTGTGCCTCATTTCATTTGATCCTCACAGAGGTCCTGGAGTAGGTAGATAGGAGACTTGGTAGAATCCTATTTTCTTTTCATTAGCCAGAAAACGGAGATTTAGAAAGTTTAGAAACTTGACCCAACTGAAAAGAAGTAAGAAATGGTAGACTTGAAAATGACTTCGGGTTTTCTCACTGTGCAGAATATAGTCAAACACTGCTGCAGTTAAATATTTCACCCTTTGTTCTCCCTGCATGATCTATAATAATAATCTGCTTTGTGTTGATATTTACTGCTGTGTTGCTGACAATTACCTGAAAGAGAAGTTGGGGTGCTTCATTGGGCTGGAAAAAGTTTAGCTAAATCAGAAAGCAGGTCTAATTAAGCAAGTTTATCTATATATATAAAGCTCTCACTGGCACCAATAGCACGCCTATGTTTCCATTTGTCATTGTCGATCATGAATTTGGTTGACACTTCTATTATAGAGAAAGGGTGAATAGCAATATTAAAATATTTCTTCTAATTAATTTTCTTTCAAAGTGCACAAATCCATGCACCGGGCCTCTATTAGATCAATAAAAGCTTTAGAGACAGAAACATATTAGTTCAGATCCCGCCTCCAATGCACTACTGACAGTGAGTGGCAAAGTTATCTCTTTGAGACTAAAATTCCTCATTCATAAAAGTAGAGCACTGGCATGTTGGAAGGATCATATGTAATAATATATTTATGGCATTTACTACAATGCTTGCCATTTAAAGAGTGATAAATATGAGCTATTGATGACAAAAAAGGGATTCCAGATTAAATGAATACATAAGTGAAAGTTGGCTCTTACCATGTTCTAGCTGCAGGCCAATTCGGGAAGGGCACCACTTAGGATCTATTAAATGAAAAATAACATTTAACTGTCAGTACAAATGTAAAACACATTTTAAAATCTAGAAATTTTCATTGGAAGACAGATTAGATTTTAGGTTGTGAGTAAAATGGTTATCTATTGTCAGAAATGGAAATAGTGGTTAGCCTTGCAGGGTGCTGAGAAGAAAGCAAGACGGAAGCTTAAGGGGTGGTGATTTTCTGCTTTTAGATCTAGGGACTGGGTATGTAGATGCATCCATTCTGTGGACATGTACAAGGTATGTGATCTATGTATGACTTGTGCACTTTGTACAAGTTATTCTTCAGTAAATAGCCTAAACATCTTCATTTAAAACTGGAAGACTTGCCCCAGCCTGGTGGATCAATTGGTTGGAGTGTCATCCCATACACCAAAAAGGGTGTGGGTTTTATTCCCCATAAGGGAACACCTAAGTTGTGGGTTCAATCCCTGGTCAAGGCGAGTAGAGGAGGCAACTGGTCAATGTTTCTCTCTCACATCAATGTTTCTCTCTCTCTCTCTGCCTCTCTCTCTCTCTCTCTCTGCCTCTCTCTCTCATTAATCCTCACCCGAGGATATTTTTCCATTGATTTTAGGGAGAGTGGAAGAGAGAGGGAAAGACAGACAGAAACATCGATGTGAGAGAAATACTCCGATTGGTTGCCTCCTGCAGGAGCCTGGTCCAGGGCCCAGCCCAGGGAGGAGCTTGCAACCAAGGTACTTGCCCTTGACTGGAATCTAACCTGGGACCCTCTGGTCCTCAGGCCGACACTCTATCCTCTGAGCCAAACCAGCTATTTGGCTTCCTCTCTCTTTTTAAAATTAATAAACATATCCCTGGGTGAAGATAAAAAAAATGGAGGACTTTGAGCTCATGTAAAATGTATTTAATATTGGCATGTGAAAGTGGGTTACTGTCTCTATTAAGAGTAAGGCACTTTATCTGAATAATATGTATTATTGACTTTTAATATTATGGGCATATTGATCATAGTAGAGACATCACTTTAGTGTCTCCTACTTATACTACCATTAAGAATAAATAGATTACTAAAGAATTCTATCTGGATAAGGAAATCAAAATCTTCATTATATACTGCCATACTAAAATTACCAGAATATAATTCTTTTCTTCTAAAATGAATTCTAAGTTATTTTAAAGTCTATTGAAAATTTAATTCTTGACTATGTGATCCACTTTTAAACAAAGAAACTTGATAAATAATAAATTAAGAGTATTATTAAAGAAATATCCAGCAATTATTTTGTTTTTAAAATATTACTTTTTAAAGTGTCCAGTAAGAATGATGATAATGTGACATAACTAGACTATTACAATCAATTCTCTCTAAATTTACTGCAAAAAGACAATTTATAAATGAAAGTACTAATGATAAAATAACTCATAAGTCAAAAATTATAAGCACTAGTAAAAAGCTATTTAGGATTATATGTAAACAAAATTTACATATAATATGTAATAGCATGGCAAATGAAGAAGGCGTACGTGTTTAACTCTGGCATGTCATTTTTTTAAATTAGAAAATATGCAGATAAAGGCACATTATTGTTATTTTTTATTTACTAATACAATTGTTATTATTTATATAACCATTTGCTGTTCTGGAATATATGCTAATATTATTTGTTGAAAAGTATTTAAAAATAGCTACCTTATTACTCATAGTGAAAATCTATTTCCAAAAAAGATATAATGCAAATAAATTCAAGAAAGACTTCTATAGTTTTAACTGAGTTTCCCATCTTGGGTATTGGAAGAAATACAAAGCTTATGAGAATCCAGTTATATTGGACAAATAGTCATTGAGCACCTGTGATTAATGTACATAAACTATCATATTCTGACCATTCCAATAATATTCATGTAAGACATCATTTTCAGTACTGCTTTATGATGCCTTTAATGGTGGAAATGTCAATGTAAAACTAAATCTATAATTCTAAGCAAATATATATGTCTATGAACCACATAAGTGAATACTGACAGAATCCACAATGATGATGAATAATTAGATCTTAGAAGCTCTAAACACATTCAGGAAAATCCATGTCTTTCCAATTCTTTCAACATGGCTAAACTATAAAACTACTTATGAAATACACTTGGCATTTATAGGTTGTAATCTTTGAACACTGTATGCTAGTGAAAGAGAGTTATTAACTGCCTATGTTAGCCTTTAGATTCATTTCAGTTATTTTTAATTCCCTCAGTTATCTTTGAAAAGAACAAAATATACATTATCTGAAAAGTTCTGTACTTGTTGGAGTGAGATAGCATAGGCTAGAAGAATGGTGGGGAAAAAAGACTATAAAGGTTAAAAGACATAGGTTACAAAAGGATTTTTAGCAGCATGAGTAGAAGATTATTTATAATGCTGAGTTTATAGAACTTGAAAAACTGTCTGACAGCTGAATTATGATTATGTAGTAGTTCTAATTGTCTAGGATCTTAAATTATCTAAGATGCTGAACTTGATTTGTATAACTCTTATCATATTTTAGCCAAGCTTTAGAGTTTTTTTCCTTAATAAGTGGAATTGTTCATATCACTATGTAATAACTTTCTAAATATGTAATGTATCCATGTAATTCAAATATATTTATTTTAAAAAGGTGGCATTTTCCAAACTATTGGTTGTGACCCTTTAGTAAGTTAAAAAATGTAATCAGTATGTTATTCTCAACATTATGGAGAGAAGAGGAGGGGAGGGGAGGGGAGAGGAGAGGAGAGGAAAGGAGGGGAGGGGAGAGGAAACAGGAAGGAGGGATAGACTGGAGTAGAAATGGATTGTCATAGTGTCATAGCACTGGATGCAACACATTAGAATAAATTCTATTAAATTCTATTTAGATAGGTTAAGTATTGTTTTTTGAACTTTTGTTTCAATAGTTTCAATATTTTGTTTTTATAAGACTAGTACTCTCGATCAGAATAAAAATATTTTAATTCCATGTATCTAAAAATACATTTTTAAAATGTCCTGAAGCTATTTATTATACATCTTTTACATAAAAAAATTATCCTCAGTGATTTAATGAAATCCTGTAACATAAAATAGATTTAAAGGGTTTAAATATTTTACTTCTTCAGAAAGATTTAAAATTTTGAATTATTAAGGAAGAGGGCAATGATATAAATTATATTAGATTTAAATCATCTAAAATATGTTATAAGCCAGATTTGCTTAAGTACATAGGCCAGATGCCTGCCCTTGTTTTCTTTGAACCTAAGAGCATGTTAAGGCTATCATTTTTATTATGATTAGTGCTTCTTCTATAGAAAATTGGTCAACAGTACACATTTTAACTTAAATGCACAACTTGTATTTTCAGAGGTTCAATTTTAGATATGATAAAAGTTGGCAAGAGACAAGTGAAATATTGTATTCTTGACTTAATGGTGGCATGCAGATATAGAGCCAATTAGTAATCAAAACATACAGACCAATATTTATAAAGATGAAGTTACTTAGTGAGGATATAATTGGTAAGATAATTGCTAATTCTTGATTATAATATGAAATCTATGCTTCATATTATTACTGAAATAAGAGACATAAAAATAGTGAAAGCATTTTCAGAAATAATTAATAACCTTGATTACCTAGAACCTTGAATTCCTCACTTAAGACTCTATGTAAAACTTGCTCCCTAGTCCCTACCCTTTCTTGGTATCACCAATTCTACTAGGAAGGATAAGTACTAAGAGCTGTTAAGAGTCAGTTATAAAAAATAGTCATGAGGATACAAAGTAGATCATAGGAAATATAGTCAGTAATATTGCAATAACTATGAATTATATCAGATGGGTACTAGACTTATCAGGGTGATCATAAGTTATATAAATGTCTAATCACTATGTTGTACCCTTGAAACTAATATAATATTATATGTCACCTGTAATTTAAAAAAATAATTAAACAAAAGACATTACTTAATTTAAATGATGGAATATTTATAATGAACCATAGAGAAAGAAATTGGTGACCAATTTTTATTATTTACAATCTGAGCTGTCTGTAGCTGGTGTGGTAAGATGGGATGAAGTGTAAATAGAAACAGAATATAGTTCTGAAAAGTATGCTATGCAGAGCTGGCTCTATTCAAGAGTTTAGTAGAAAAAACACAAAACAATGTTCTATAAGTTTCTACATGGCTTAGTTCAATTTCTCAAGATTCCAGAAATTCATGTAGGAGAAATAAGCGACGTGTGGTGTCTTTGAAGGAAAATGTAAAGGAAGGACATTATTATTTAAAGTACCAAATCTTATACCCAGTAGACCCTTTCTATTAGTGGATGAACATCTAATGGATCGATTTTGAGAAAAACAAATTGATTATGGTCCTAGCAGATGAAATAAACAAAACAATGTTAAGCAAAGAAACGTATGTATATGTGGATAATTTTATATAAAATAATAATGCAGATAATGATACCAGGTAATTTGTATTAATATACACAAATAAATAAGGTGCTGGACAATAATACTGTACACTGGAAGGTGTTTGGGTTTAAAGTATTCTGAATGTAGAAAGAATATTTCTGTATGTAGGAAGAATATAGAAATAGGGATGAATCTTAGATTTTTGATAAACAGGATGTTAAATTACACAGTTTTATTAATAAAATTTCATACTTCTATGAAGCCAAACTTTTCTTAATAGCTTCTACCAATTTTCCTTGCTTTGTTATCCAAAGATATATACAACTTTCTCCTTTTCTGTCAGGGAAGGACTTGCTCCCATAGGAAGTTCTCATGTGTACAAACAAAATTCAGGGGCAGGAAGTATTAGCCAGGTAAAGGGATGGTAGACAGGAACATAATGGCATGACAGAATGCCTGTGCACTTTGCATTAGCACTTTGGTTATATTGCTTCATTAGTTACTACAGTATTGTTTTACTGTTTCCAAATATTAAAATCCTAAAAGTCTTTAAAAAAGGGCAGGCACATGAATTCTGTTTCTTTTATCTTAAGAAAAAAACATCAAATATTATTATACAAAACCCTGCCTTAATGTACTAGAATACTTGCTGCTGATTTAATATTGTTAAATCAGTTGTTTTATTTGTTAGAAATGATTCACTTACCACATTACTGCTCTGGAACTAAATGAACCATTTTATTCTCTATAAACCGTTTCTCTGCAGTCTTAAAAATGCCACCTACATATAATTAAGTGATCTAGCTAAGATGAATTCAAGAAAGCCAGTAAGGCATGATATGTATGATAGTGTTTATGTATCTGAAAAATGAGAACGGTTTCCAATACCATACCCAACAACAACAACAAAAGTTTTAACACTCAAAGCAGCACCCAACATGTATAATTTTGCTGACCTTGGGAAGAAAATGCATCTGCTAGAGTTTACTCTTACGAAGCACTCAAGCAAGAAAAGCAGAGTGCTATAGCACTGTATAATCAGGGACCGCAAAGCAAGGCTTCTGCAGGAAAACAGACGTGGTTCTAAAAATGGGAAATTTTAAAGCTGTATGAACCAATATTCAAAAAAGTATGAAAATGAGAGGCATAAAGTAACAAGCCAATTTCACAAATATATTTAGTAAAATACAAGACACAAAGCAAAAATAATCTGGAACGAAAAGAAGAGCATACAGAGTACAACCTCACTATGTCTTTATCTTCACTGGCTTAAGTTTATAATCAGGTTGCTCATCTAATTGCCCACCATAGCCCTAGGGAACTACTGGGATTGATCATAATGCCTATATTGCCATTTACGTAGGACACCATTAGCTGTCCAAGTCTCCCAGACCATCCATCATCACCAAGACACTTCTCCCAAGATTACTTTGAACACTATTTATACTTAACTGTTCAAATCTCCATGCTTTCTAAGGCTCCCCGAATGTACTTTACAGCAGGAACTTCTATATCAATTATCACTGAATAGTTTGGGGTTTTTTTGTGTTTCTTTTATGCTCCCACCAGGATAAATACCCACATACACACACCTATAGTGTGAGAACATTATGAGGACCATATGTGCCATAAGGAACTTGAACATGATACTGGAGGTAGTAGGGAGATAGGGATAGGATACAGAGCAGGTCAATATATGAGAAAATGTATCAAACAGGAGACTATTATAAGTATTTAGAATTTCAAATATTTGAAGTGTGGTTGTGAGATTTCAGATTACCAATTTTATAGAATTGGTAATATTTTTAATAGTAGTCATTTAGTTAATAGAGACCCTTTTCAAATAACAATATTGTGACACACTATTTAAGAATTTTAATAAAAATGCTTATAATATGGCTACCTTATATACATACTTACACAGCCCTATACATACACAATAACTTGTTCTTATAAATAAGATATTTCATTTATTCTGGGATTAGACAAGTTCATATTAATTTGTCATTTTCCAAACCCAACAGCTTCAAATACAAAACAAGATGTCGGGGTGAATATGGTTTCTCACTATCACAATACTTTAAATACTAATAAATCCAAACACAGTTTTCAGGGAAGGCAGATAAACAGTTCTGATGTTGAAAATCTTCCACGTGAACCCTCGGGCATAGTTTTTTTAATCCTCACAGGAGGATATTTTTCCATTGATTTTTAGAGAGAGTGGAAGAGAGAGGGAAAGACAGAGAGAAATATCCACATAAGAGAAACACGTTGATTGGTTGCCTCCTGCACGAGGCCTGACCAGGGCTCCGGGCCGGGGAGGAACCTGCAACCCAGGTAACTGCCATTGATCTGAATCTAACCAGGGACACTTCAGTGCACAGGCTGGCTAGGGCAACCCTCAGGCATTTTAATGGTACTTGCACACTGCAAGATAATTCATTGTGAAATACATTTTTCTTTTTCTCAAGAGTTACTTCATTTCAATTTTCACTAATGCTTAGAATTTGGAAAAGAAACTGGAATGTTTTCACAAGGAATCTATTACTGCAGCTTTGTGAGTCAAATCCTAATGAATTCTGCAAAGGTGTCTGGAAGATCTATCAGATATTGAGATGCCACATTGGCTGTTTAATATACAGTCACAAATTCTGGGAAGGAGACAGTTTTGATTTTTCATTCATTAGTGATATTTTCTAAATCATGGAAATTATTGAGAGCACACACAGAAAAAAAAGTGAGAATAAAACATAAATCAACATTTTTAAAGATTAGAGGATAAAAATACTTTTATATAGGCTAAAGAAAATACAAAATGAATAATTAATTAATTTAGATCTATAATATTTAGTTTTCCAGCCAAATTGGGAAAGTGTGTCTGTGATGTGTACATTAATTTATAAAGACTTTATACATATAACAATGAAAACAACTAAATGGACAAATATGTGGGTAAAGACAATGAACAGACAATTTCCAGAAATATACTTATATATTGTCAAGGGCGGGGAAAAAAAAAGGACACATATGTAATACCCTTTGTAATGCTTGCAATTTCCAGAAATATACTTATAAATCACAATTAAGAGTATGAAAAAAGTGATTCACCAGTGATGCAATAAATTGAATCTAATACTAAATGAAATATTTTTTCCACTCATCATTATAAAAATTAAATTCTTATATTGAGTGTTATTGAAGAAAAGGAATAAAAAGACATCCTGAAGTAAACTAGGAAGAAATTTAACAATACATGTTAGGATTTCAAATGGGCTTATCCTATATAATAAGCAGGTAATATGCAAATTGACCATCACACCCTCACACAAGATGGCTGCCCCCATGTGGTCAAAGATGGACAGCAGGGGAGGGCAGTTGTGGGTGATCAAGCCAGCAGGGGAGGGCAGTTAGGGGTGACCAGGCCAGCAGGGGAGGGCAGTTGGAGGTGACTGGGCCTGCAGGGGAGGACAGGTGGGGGCAACCAGGCCTGCAGGGGAGGGCACTTGGGGGAAATCGGGCTGGCAAGGGAGCAGTTAGGCATTGATCAGGCTAGCAGGGGAGTGGTTAGGGGGTGATCAGGCTGGCAGGCAGAAACGGTTAGGGGCAATCAGGCAGGCAGACAGGCAGGCCTAAACTGGCAGTTGGACATCCCCTGAGGGATCCCAGATTAGAGAGGGTGCAAGCTGGGCTGAGGGACACCTCCCCCCCAGTGCACAAATTTTATTTACTGGGCCTCTAGTTCTTAATAAAAGCTTCTTTTAAAAAAATATTCTTACAAATACAGTTAAATAAGTTCACAAACGTTTATTTTTCTGGTGAATACCACAATGCATAGTACACAGTAAATATTCCATAAGTATTTTTTTAATATTCACCAAATATTGTTGAATAAATAAGCATATAGTACTTTATGATAGAAGCAGAGACTGTGTATTACAAACCCAAGCAAAAGTATACTATATTTACATTAATATTTATCATGTAACAGAACTTGGGTTAAGTTACCTAACCTGGGAGAGACCAAGATGGCGGCATAGGTAAACACCGGAGACTGCTGCCGCAAACAACCACTTCAAAAATACAACTAAAAGACGGAACGGACATCACCCAGAACCACAGGAAGGCTGGCTGAGGAGAGACTCTTCAACTAGAAGGAAAAATAACAGCACACCGAGGCTCAGAGGAGGCGCAGTGTGGAAAATACTCAGGTGCGGAGGTGCGCGCGCAAAGCGGGCTGGTGGCTGAGAGCGCGGTTGTCGTTTTCGGTCAGGGGGGAGTCTCAGACTCTGAGCTCCAGATACGGGCGAATCGCTGGGGACTCGGACCCAAACGGGAGAAGCGGGAGTGTCTGGCATCAGTTGGAAGGCAGCTTTCCCTCCGAGGTTTGCAGCGGTTCCGGGGGTTCTGAGAAGCAGAGCCTCTGGGAACAGGACTGAGGGCACCATAACGGCTCCCTCCGCCCGCCCTGTTGAGCCCGCCCCGCCCAAGCCCTGCGCAGAGCCATTTGCCGGATCGCCGCAGGCAAAGGCTAGATTAGCACCTCCCCAGAGGAAAAAAAAGAGGAACAAATGTAACCTGAACAATAAAGATTTAATTAAAAAAAAAAATATTTATCATGTAGATAAATACATTTTTACACAAAAATACATCAAGAAAATATGTTTATAGGGAAATCTACTAGAGAATAATTATTAAAATATGTAAAATTGTGTATATAGGAACACAGAGGTATCTCCAGAGGTATTTCCACATTGGTGAAAATGTTAATAATTGGTGGATAATGTTTTATTTTTTATCAGTTTTTGCATTTTAGAAATTTATCTTGAGCCCTGGCCAGGTAGGTGTTATTAGAGCGTTGTTCCAATATTCTGACATTACAGTTCAATTCCTGAACAGGGCACATATAATAAGCAACAAATGAATGCATAAATAAGTATAAAAATACATTGATGTCATTCTCTCTCTCTCTCTCTCTCTCTCTCTCTCTCTCTCTCTCTCTCTTTCTCTCTCTCTCTCCCTCTTTTTGTATTTTATTATAGTAAAGAGTGAAGTTATTATCTTGCAAAAAGAATAATTTATTTAATCTAATGTGTGCCAACAACTTATATACAAGTCAAAAAAATCATACATGAAAATGGGGCATTGGCACACTACTATCTTTTGGAATTATAGAAAATAGTGTGATATAATTAAGCATGTCTGGATTTAGCAATGAGATTATTTGTATTTTCAAAAAATTCATAATAGGATCTGAGTAACTATTTGAATATAAACTTGTTTGTAAAATATAAAAATGATGTTTTTTACTTGCTAGGTAAATGTGAAAACAGATAACTATCTTTATGACATCTCCTTACAATAATGCAGTAATGCAGTCATTTTAAAAGCTCATGTGCTTGCTTTTAGATTGTTTACTTAGAATTGCACTGTGATGCATTTTGTGTCTTTGTGTCTTTCTGCTTAAGGACGAAAATCTCAGAGAAGACAGGAGACTAATGCTGCTTCAAGCTACATCTTAATAGGCTTTCTTGCCTTTTATATTACTCATCATACATCATGTCCATCATCCTGTTAATGAAGTTAAATCAGAAACAGTAGCTGCCAAAATAAAAATATATAAAAAAAGAAAAAAATTGAATATTTATTAAAGTTTGAGATATGATCTTTGTACCAGTGGTTTTATTGCTCTGTGTGCTTCCTGAAATCATATTATTGAGACTACTGAGGCCTGGTGCATGAATTCATGCACAGATGGGGTCCCTCAGCCTGGCCGATGATCGAGGCCTATTGGCGGCTGGTCGGCCAGGGGGAGGGGCCTCAGGAGGTTGGCCACCTGCTGGAGGTTGGCTGTGGGAGTGCACTGACCACCAGGGGGAAGCTCCTGCATTGAGCGTCTACCCCCTGGTGGTCAGTGCATGTCATAGCGACTGGTCGACTGGTCACTCTGTTTGTTCAGGTCCTTCAGTCGTAATGGTCGCTTAGGTTTTTATATCTATAGATTCCTTTTTACAATATGATAGCCAGTCCTTCTCACTCTCCAGTCATCTATCTCCCCTGGAAATTTAAATGTTGTCACACAGTCACATACTCAAACATAAAATGGAAATCAATCATTTGCTATAGATAGACTATCTGCTCTAATATTTGAAACATGTATAATGTACATATTTGTTCAAGTTTAAATGTTGCTAACCCAACCGTTTTGATGCTTGAGGATTATGAAACAAAATTATTTTATAGAATCAGGCTTGCGTAACATTACAATGTCATAAAAGATGATCAAAATAACCCTGACATTGCACAGCAATTCACAGGTTTAAATGCTTTGTGCCATGAGGGACAAAACAATTTACAGACAGGATAACACCTCATGCATTTTAGGAATTGCTATGAGTTATGACAGTTTTATTACATGAACCTTGACTATCAAAACAACTGACCCTTCCTAACAGTTTGATCTCATAAGATTCTGTAAACAATCATATATCATATATCATATAGGTAAATAGAATCCTCAACACTTCTCTGAGTATCCAATGACATTAAGTATACATTAATGTAAATATGAGCAATATTCTAAAGTCGTCACAGTGAAAGGAAATACATTTTCAATACTGGGATACTAATATGTGCCAGTGGTTTATATTGTGATTTAGATTAAAGGCATAAAGAAAACACTGGCTTAAGTAAGAAATTTAAGGGATATAATTAAGGCAGTTAAGAAGACTTGGAGAAAACAAAATTATATTATTCTATATTATTCTATACATCTTTAGCTAAATTTAAAAATAGAAAACATTAATGAAATATAGTAAGATACTATGTTATGAACACTGCATTATAATGAATTTCCCTGTAAATTATTGACAAAGCTCATAATTCCTTTTGCCAAATGAACTATTAGAGAATGTTAGCTACTTCCTGAGTTACAAACAAAGGGCTTTTTCTAAGAAAATCATTCTGCCACTTCTTTCTGTGGTTGCATTTATCATTTTTCGAGCTTCTTTTGTTGAGAGATCAGGAAATTCTGCAGCCTGGTCCAGGAGGCTCCTTTTAAATTGCCTACAAAATAGTCATTATTCTATACTATATATGATAAATCCTTCTAGTCTGTTATCTTTGTTTTGAGTTACTCTCCTGGAACCTTTCAAAGTTTACCATTGTTTATATTTTTACTGGCTTTTGGGCAAGATTTATATGCATTTCAACTGTCACAATAAATTATATATACCTTCATGTGGCTAAAACTACATTCGCGCTGCTAATTTCATTGTTCTTTCTCTTGCTTCCTTCCCAAGGCTTTCCTGGGAACTGCAGAGACAAGTACTCCAATAGATTATAAACATTGAAATGCTTTATGGTGTTGTCAACCAATAGGCAACACACAAGCCATAGGCAAAATGATTTTTCTTTTCTTTCAGAAACTTTTATGACAGTAAATGCACAAATTACACTTTAGCTTATTGTCATCCTTTTTTAACTCAAGTTCATACACTATTCTCAGATTAGTCTCACAAGAGAAATTTAATTAGCACTTTCTAGTCATATTTGCATTATTTGTTTTTAAATTCTCACCCAAGGACATGTTCATTGATGTGAGAGAAACATCGATTGCTTGCCTCACATATATGCCCCAACCAGAAATCGAACTTGTAACCTGAGTATATGCCCTCAATGGGAATCAAACCCTAGAGCTTTTGGCGTATGGAATGGAGCTCCAACCAACTGAGCCATACAATTCAGGGCTAAAACTGTGGTTTTAATTATAATTACAGAACTTAGCTCTACTAAACAAACAATCATATTCATAATAGCTAGTTGGTAGCTAGTTTCTTTTTTGAGATTATGCCTGGCATTGGAATACCTTTCAGGGTACCATGATGTGACAGCCAAACACCTATAACAATGAAATTAATAGAAGTTTTAAAAAATTAGAAAAAATTTAATTTAAAAAAGCTATGTGAATGAAATTCTACCTTTATACAACTTAGTGCAATGGCAATATTATGCATTTTCTGTTACAGATTCCTTAGATGACAAGAGTAAAGACCCAGTTTCTAAAGAGTATATTCATTCCAACTTTGCTTGGAAATTCTTTATTTTTATTAGTATAGCTTCTATTTTATCAGTGCAAACTATCCCATCATTCATCCCTCTCTTTAGAGGTTTAGATTATAAAAATTTAAATAATTTTAAATATGATAAAGCATAGAGAAATAACTTCTAACATGCAGGTAGAATTTTTTCACTAGAATTCATTTGTTATTTTGGCGAACATTTTGATTTTTGATCAATTAAATCTACAAAGTAGAATATACCATGACAGATTTAAATTATTATGTACATATACAGTTTTTGGAACATTAAATGAGATGAGGGGAAATAGGTGAAAGTAATACATTTGTGTGTGTGTATGTGTGTATATATATAATTTATAGTTTGATAGGTGTCTCTTCTTTATGAAAACCATTGCTCTTTCTGTTTTCCCTTAAGAGCTAATATTGTAATTGCATTTTCCTCCTGTATTTACTTACCCATCTCTTTGCTGGTGTTACCAGGGTAATCTAAAAAATGACTCATAACAAAGCAGAACTGAAAAATTATAAATCTTGGAAGAACCTAAGAAAGTCATTGTTTAAGACAAGAAAAATCAAGGTAAAAAAGTTCCAAAATAAAACTAAGAAAAATGTAAAGCTGGCAGAAGTCAGAGAAATACTAGGCAGACAAGAAATCAAGATCAGTGAGAACACCTAAGGGAACAAAGGCCAGAGATAAAAGACATGTAAGGAGCATTCTTCCCTCAGAAAACCAGTCTTCTGATCAGTTATTTTTTTCTTTCAAGGTTACAAGTCTTATTATAACTCCAGGGCTCTGTGTGTGACAGGGTGGGGCGCCCCAACCACCCCCCCCCACGGGCCCTGCTCTGTGCCTGATAGGGGGGAGCTCCCCAATCCCCTGATTGCCCTGCGGCTCTGTGTTTGACA
>NW_005360676.1:2174935-2209380 GCF_000412655.1 Myotis brandtii
AGTGCATGTCATAGCGACTGGTCGACTGGTCACTCTGTTTGTTCAGGTCCTTCAGTCGTAATGGTCGCTTAGGTTTTTATATCTATAGATTCCTTTTTACAATATGATAGCCAGTCCTTCTCACTCTCCAGTCATCTATCTCCCCTGGAAATTTAAATGTTGTCACACAGTCATATACTCAAACATAAAATGGAAATCAATCATTTGCTATAGATAGACTATCTGCTCTAATATTTGAAACATGTATAATGTACATATTTGTTCAAGTTTAAATGTTGCTAACCCAACCGTTTTGATGCTTGAGGATTATGAAACAAAATTATTTTATAGAATCAGGCTTGGGTAACATTACAATGTCATAAAGGATGATCAAAATAACCCTGACATTGCACAGCAATTCACAGGTTTAAATGCTTTGTGCCATGAGGGACAAAACAATTTACAGACAGGATAACACCTCATGCATTTTAGGAATTGCTATTAGTTATGACAGTTTTATTACATGAACCTTGACTATCAAAACAACTGACCCTTCCTAACAGTTTGATCTCATAAGATTCTGTAAACAATCATATATCATATATCATATAGGTAAATAGAATCCTCAACACTTCTCTGAGTATCCAATGACATTAAGTATACATTAATGTAAATATGAGCAATATTCTAAAGTCGTCACAGTGAAAGAAATACATTTTCAATACTGGGATACTAATATGTGCCAGTGGTTTATATTGTGATTTAGATTAAAGGCATAAAGAAAACACTGGCTTAAGTAAGAAATTTAAGGGATATAATTAAGGCAGTTAAGAAGACTTGGAGAAAACAAAATTATATTATTCTATATTATTCTATACATCTTTAGCTAAATTTAAAAATAGAAAACATTAATGAAATATAGTAAGATACTATGTTATGAACACTGCATTATAATGAATTTCCCTGTAAATTATTGACAAAGCTCATAATTCCTTTTGCCAAATGAACTATTAGAGAATGTTAGCTACTTCCTGAGTTACAAACAAAGGGCTTTTGCTAAGAAAATCATTCTGCCACTTCTTTCTGTGGTTGCATTTATCATTTTTCGAGCTTCTTTTGTTGAGAGATCAGGAAATTCTGCAGCCTTTTCCAGGAGGCTCCTTTTAAATTGCCTACAAAATAGTCATTATTCTATACTATATATGATAAATCCTTCTAGTCTGTTATCTTTGTTTTGAGTTACTCTCCTGGAACTTTTCAAAGTTTACCATTGTTTATATTTTTACTGGCTTTTGGGCAAGATTTATATGCATTTCAACTGTCACAATAAATTATATATACCTTCATGTGGCTAAAACTACATTCGCGCTGCTAATTTCATTGTTCTTTCTCTTGCTTCCTTCCCAAGGCTTTCCTGGGAACTGCAGAGACAAGTACTCCAATAGATTATAAACATTGAAATGCTTTATGGTGTTGTCAACCAATAGGCAACACACAAGCCATAGGCAAAATGATTTTTCTTTTCTTTCAGAAACTTTTATGACAGTAAATGCACAAATTACACTTTAGCTTATTGTCATCCTTTTTTAACTCAAGTTCATACACTATTCTCAGATTAGTCTCACAAGAGAAATTTAATTAGCACTTTCTAGTCATATTTGCATTATTTGTTTTTAAATTCTCACCCAAGGACATGTTCATTGATGTGAGAGAAACATCGATTGCTTGCCTCACATATATGCCCCAACCAGAAATCGAACTTGTAACCTGAGTATATGCCCTCAATGGGAATCAAACCCTAGAGCTTTTGTTATATGGAATGGAGCTCCAACCAACTGAGCCATACAATTCAGGGCTAAAACTGTGGTTTTAATTATAATTACAGAACTTAGCTCTACTAAACAAACAATCATATTCATAATAGCTAGTTGGTAGCTAGTTTCTTTTTTGAGATTATGCCTGGCATTGGAATACCTTTCAGGGTACCATGATGTGACAGCCAAACACCTATAACAATGAAATTAATAGAAGTTTTAAAAAACTAGAAAAAATTAATTTAAAAAAGCTATGTGAATGAAATTCTACCTTTATACAACTTAGTGCAATGGCAATATTATGCATTTTCTGTTACAGATTCCTTAGATGACAAGAGTAAAGACCCAGTTTCTAAAGAGTATATTCATTCCAACTTTGCTTGGAAATTCTTTATTTTTATTAGTATAGCTTCTATTTTATCAGTGCAAACTATCCCATCATTCATCCCTCTCTTTAGAGGTTTAGATTATAAAAATTTAAATAATTTTAAATATGATAAAGCATAGAGAAATAACTTCTAACATGCAGGTAGAATTTTTTCACTAGAATTCATTTGTTATTTTGGCGAACATTTTGATTTTTGATCAATTAAATCTACAAAGTAGAATATACCATGACAGATTTAAATTATTATGTACATATACAGTTTTTGGAACATTAAATGAGATGAGGGGAAATAGGTGAAAGTAATACATTTGTGTGTGTGTATGTGTGTATATATATAATTTATAGTTTGATAGGTGTCTCTTCTTTATGAAAACCATTGCTCTTTCTGTTTTCCCTTAAGAGCTAATATTGTAATTGCATTTTCCTCCTGTATTTACTTACCCATCTCTTTGCTGGTGTTACCAGGGTAATCTAAAAAATGACTCATAACAAAGCAGAACTGAAAAATTATAAATCTTGGAAGAACCTAAGAAAGTCATTGTTTAAGACAAGAAAAATCAAGGTAAAAAAGTTCCAAAATAAAACTAAGAAAAATGTAAAGCTGGCAGAAGTCAGAGAAATACTAGGCAGACAAGAAATCAAGATCAGTGAGAACACCTAAGGGAACAAAGGCCAGAGATAAAAGACATGTAAGGAGCATTCTTCCCTCAGAAAACCAGTCTTCTGATCAGTTATTTTTTTCTTTCAAGGTTACAAGTCTTATTATAACTCCAGGGCTTGGAAATAAACAGCATCATAAATGTCAATATATATATACACAATTTGTCATCAGAAGGTAAAGAAGTCTATAAAAACCTAACAATTGTAGTTAGATAAATATAACTATATGTAAAATATATATGATTATTTTTAAATATTTTTATAAATGTAAATAAAGTATTCAATGTTACATGGTCTTAAAATATGCTAAAGATATAAAATATGAAGGCAATGAAGGCAATCGGTATATAACTTTAAAATCTGTATGTACAGTCACATCATGTTAGTATTCACTTTTTTTTTTTTGGTTTCTTTTCTGATTTGGAAAACATATTAAACACAATGTCCAATTTAATTAACTTTGAGATCATTCCCTGTAATATAATACAAGCAAAAAAATGTTTTTGTGTCTATATTTTATATAATTTGAAGATCAATACATGTTTAAAGTATAGTATAAATGCAACATTTTCTGAAAATAATTTTTCTGTAAGTGATGGATATATTTTCAAAATAAAGGTACTTTTGGAAAAATGAATAAAGTTATAATTTATAGAAAGTGTTTAAAGTTTAAAACTGCTTTGGCCGAACCGGTTTGGCTCAGTGGATAGAACGTTGGCCTGCGGACTCAAGGGTCCCGGGTTCGATTTCGGTCAAGGGCATGTACCTTGGTTGTGGGCACATCCCCACTGGGGGGCGTACAGGAGGCAGCTGATCAATCTCTGTCATCGATGTTTCTAGCTCTCTATCCCTCTCCCTTCTTCTCTGTAAAAAATCAATAAAAATATTTTTAAAAAATTCTTAAAAAAAAACACCTGTGTTTTAAAAGTAAAATAATAGTTCTCTATTAAAACTAACCATATTATTGTCATTATCCAATTTTCCACTTCTGAAACTGGACACTTCTAAGATTTTTACATAAACTACCTAACTTCACTTGTCTAATTACTAAAAATGGGCTCTGGAAGACATAAATATAAAACTTCCGACTCTACAACTTTAAGATTCCATGTAATTATTTTGTGTCTATATGTACAACTATCACTGAGCAGTCATAGAATCACACATCAAGGTGACTGCTCATTCTTTTTATACATATATTAGCCTTTGATTCATTTCATCATTTTCAGAAAAATATAGAAATAATGCATTTCTTATATTGTCATATTAATTTAAATGCAAACATTCTCTTGCACCTTTTACTTTATAGTAAAAAAGTAATTTTCAGATATCTTCTCACTGATTATTACAACCTGAATTTTCTGATACCATTTTATAAGGAAAAAAATATCTAAGTCATTCCAAAGATGCCAATTCAATTACTACTTTAATGAAAACTATATTTTATGCAAAAAAATAACTCAAATAAATGCATTTAGGATGTAAATAAACTGGAAATAATCATGGTTACATTGGTTCACATGGATTATGTTATAAAATATAAATTTGGAGTTTGAAAAAAATTTCAATAATTTATAAAATATTCCATGATGCACACATGATTTGATTGCTAAAAATAGAGTTAATCCATGGCAGATCTTTTGTTTTGACCTCTTATCTTCTTTTGTCCTTTTTTCTTATTATAATCTCTTTCTTGTTCTCTTCTGCATATTCATATCTTATATGTCCTTATGGAAAAATATCAGGACTCAACTTCTGTATGAATTTAAGCGTATTTCAGATAATTCTGTTCCAACCTGTTTATGCTTTCTATTCCTATCAAAAATTCTAAATCATTTTCTCCCCAATGTTTATTAGTTTTAGATACACTGACTATTTTAACTATCTTCCTCATGAGGCTATTTTTTTGAAGGCTAGCAGGTATATCTTCTACTGTCATTTAATCACTATACCTAATATAATGTCATATATGCAGCAAGTATTTAGTAAAGATTCTATTTTTTTCCTAAAGAAATAATGAAAATAATAAAAACAATTATATCTATTTTACTCTAAATACCTGTTTTACCCCAAATACCTTAAACAACTTAATGTTCTAATTTATGAGCTTTAGGAATATTTTCAGAAAATAAACATGTTCAACTAAATCCAAAGGATTAAAAATGCAGTATATACATTCAATGGAACATTATTCAGCCTTAAAAAGGAAGGGAGTTCTACACATGCTACAGCATGGATGAACCTTGAGGACATTAAGCTCAGTGAAATAAGCTGGTCAAAAAGAAAAAAACTAAAACAAATACGGTCTAATTCCACTTATCTGAAGTATCTAAAGTAATCAAATTCATAGAAATAGAAAGGAGAATGATGGTTACCCGGGATTGGGGAGTAAGAAATGGGAGTTATTGTTCAATGGCTACAGAGTTTCCTATCTGCAAGATGAAAAAGGTCTGAATATATTTCATAACAATGTAAATATAGTTAATGCTATTAAACCATAAACTTAAAATGGTATGTGGTTTTGTTTACGAAGATAAAAATACATGAAAAAAGAAAAGAAAATTCTCCCTAGCAAAGCATAATACAAAACAGAGTAAAAAACTTTGATTAAAATTTTGCTTAAATATAAAGAAATACTTAGCATTGATTAATGCTTTTTATACTTTGTATTGATTAATGCTGTTAGAACGAAAATTGTTCAAATATTAACTGGAAAACAGTTTTGTGAAAAAAAAAGAATAATGAGGATTAAAGCATCAAGATTAAGATGCAAGAATGTTCATGGTCAAGAGAAATCTATAATAATAAAAGTGTAATATGCTAATTACACCTGACAGCTGAATGACCTTCCAGACAACCTTCTGGACAAAGCTGGGGTTGCAAGAGCCAAGCTCCTTGCACAAATTTCGTGCATCGAACCTCTAGTTTAGCATAATATTATTTCTGAGTTCCATGCTAAGATATGGTTTCCACACATTCTTTCCATCATAATATTGAACTTATTCTTACAGATAATTTTGAACCAATTTGATAAAAATAAGTCTATAATATAAATTCTAATGTATATATAAAACTTACATGTTTTATGAAACTTTTGTTTAATATCATGAATAGTAGACGTTTGCATCATCTGCAAAGGAAAAGAAAATAGAGAAAATTACTGTAAGGAAAAGGTGTTTATCTGTTTGCTGTATATTTAGTAAGGAAACACAATTTAATATGTTTGAAGTGTAAAGTTATTACAAAATAGTCTATTCGTTTTGTTTAACTTTTTAGCCATTGTTGCTATGACAACTTGAAATATACTAGTGCCCTGGTGCACGGATTCATGAACATTGAAAGGAAATTAATTATAAGAAATATTTTAATATAGCTATTCGCCCTTTCTCTATAATAGAAGTGTCAACCAAATTCATGATCAACAATGACAGATTGAAACACATGCATGTGATTACCGCCAGCAAGAGCTTTATATGTATTGCAAATGTGGGAGTCAACTTAACCCTTTATACATATGGAATAAACTTGCTTAATGAGACCTGCTTTCTGATTTAGCTAAACTTTTTCCAGCCCAATGAAGCACTCCAACTTCTCTTTCAAGTAATTATCAGCAACACAGCAGTAAATATCAACATGAAGCAGATTATTATTGTATGTCACCCAGGGAGAACAAAGGGTAAAATATTTAACTGCAGCAGTGTTTGACTATATTCTGCACAGTGAGAAAACCTGAAGTCATTTTCAAGGTCCACCATTTCTTACTTCTTTTCAGTCGGGTCAAGTTTCTGAGCTTTCTAAATCTCCATTTTCTGGCTAATAAAAGAAAATAGGATTCTATCAAGTCTCCTATCTACCTACTCTAGGACTTCTGTGAGGATCAAATGAGATGAGCCACAGGAAAACACTTAACAGACATTTGGTTAAAGTGTAAAATGTTTGCACCTGGCTATAAAGCAAGTTGTGTTCTTGGGCTGAAGAAACTCCAAGGAGACTAGTTGCTACGCAGTGATGGCGAACCTTTTGAGCTCGGAGTGTCAGCATTTTGAAAAACCCTAACTTAACTCTGGTGCCGTGTCACATATAGAAATTTTTTAATATTTGCAACCATAGTAAAACAAAGATTTATATTTTCGATATTTATTTTATATATTTAAATGCCATTTAACAAAGAAAAATCAACCAAAAAAATGAGTCCGCGTGTCACCTCTGACATGCGTGTCATAGGTTTGCCATCACTGTGCTAGAGAGAGGAAGACGGGCGTTGCTACATAACGTTATTACGCGGAGCCCACAGCAACCATTTCCTGACTGAGCTGGACTATGGGACTCATTTTGTGCCATGAGGCCTTGGCAGCGTTGGCTGCGATTTGGTGGGGTGTTGCTCCGGGGTGTTGGTGGGGCCTGTGTCCCACTTGCGGGAAGCTGAGTGTTGCTTTGTCGGCACCAGGTTTGCGATGCCATTTCTTTGTAAATGAGCAGTGCATGTCAGAGCAGCTCCTGTGTTGAGCATCTGCCCCCTGGTGGATTGAGCATCTCCCTCCTGGTGATCAGTGTGCATTATAGCTACCGGTTGGATGGTCGGAGGGACACAGCATAATATATATATATCTTTCCAAATTTTTAATTTAAATATAGTAATAATGGTATTATTATATGAGTTCATCCTAATCTATATCTCTAAAATGAATTTTTGAATTTTCTCTATGCATAATATTCAGTTTCTGGTTTTCAAATAAGTGAGATTATCTGTTAAAACATAAGTAAGCACACCAAACAAATAAAGAGTGTTTACGGGGTGGGGCAAAAGTAGGTTTATAGTTGCTCATAAGGAAAATAATACAGTGGGGCCTTGACTTACGAGTGTCCTGACTAAGGAGTTTTTTGAGATACCAGCTCTCGGCCGTTTTTTTGCATTGAGTTGATAGAGTAATTTGAGTTAACGAGCTCCTTAACGAGCTCGGTCTCAGTAAATAATTAAACTCATAAGTCAAGGCCCCACTGTACAACAATAAATAATAATACAAAAGTAAACACTGTTTTGCATACTCACAACTGTATATCTACTTTTGCCCCACTCTATATATAACAGAGAAGCCTGAGAATTTGAAATTAACGTATATGGACAAAAAGGGAAATTTTACTTGAGAATATCATGAGAAAAAAGACCTATCTAAACCCTATAGTTAGCTGTGTTGTTAAAACTCCCATCCAAAATTACTGTTGGTTCACAAAATCCATGTTAGATATATTATTTGGATTTTTTTATGTGCATAGGAGTCTGAACAATTATTTGGTCCTAATTTACTAGAATTAACCATTTCTAATATTAAAATAAAATAAATTTAAAAATGTTTCTTTATCTATATTGAAAAATTCACGAGTTTGCCTTTCAAAATTAATGGCACCATAACCCATAGACACAAACAACAGTGTGGTGTAGGACAAAGGACGGGGTGGGGAGGACTAAGTGGAGATGGGTAAAGGGTTGGGCGGGGGGATGGGGATATCTGCAATAATGTGAACAATAAAAATAAAGTTAGAAAATAATTTTAAAGTAACTTATTTTGAAGTGAAAAGTAAAGCTGAGAGTGCAAAGTCAAATGAAAACAGATATAAGTTCCTTAATCTCATGTGAAATTTCTTTCAAAAATAGATTTCTGTGGGAAAGCTGTATGCTTTTCTTAAAACTAGAATAATTTAAATTATAATCTTCTAATTGACATATGCATTTTTCTCTGAATTTACCAGCGTTCAAGACTAAGAGTATGTACTTCTGAAAGAAACCTACATGTGAAAGAGGGTTGTTAATTGCAAGCTTTTAACAAAGTTTTATATTTTCTTTATTTTTAATTACATTTTAGTTTCACATGTTAGAAAAGTGCTGATTTTGAATAAACCTTTCAAAACTGCCCTTTCTGTAGCAATTTTAGTCAAATACAGCAGAAAAAAATGTAATAATTAACCACTAAATGCTTTAGACAACTAAGCTTAATTAACCACAAGACTGCTTGATCAACTCTTTCACGGCTTTAGTTGTATTTAGAGCAGAAAGAGAGGAAAGGATGACAATTAATAGAGCATGTAAAGCTTTATGATTACTAGATTCATGTCTCAGTAGCTTCATCAGGAAGTTTATTCATAATAACTTTTACTTTTTAGCCAGTTTTACAACCACTTAGAAAGGACAAACTATCATTTTTTGCATATCACTATTAATTGTGCAGATGGAAGAAATTTGAAATCCTGAAATTCTCATTAACATTTTTCTCGTCAGAAAAAAATCATCTTAAAATGTTAAGTAGACAAGTAAATTATACTTCTTAGTTGAATCAAAAATGTACTTATAAATTTTAACTGATCATATTTGAGGTTTGGGTCATCATCGTTCCTTTATCCAACATTTAAGTTGATGGATATAGTAAAAACTTTTCACGAACTAGATTCTACTTGAATTCCCCCCATACACAGATCCTGCAATATTTCACACATAAAAAATAAAATTTCGTACTATTGCTGCTTTTAAAACTTTCTCAGGAACTTCTTGAAATGAGCAGATGTCTCCAGAATACTGTTTACCCTACTTAGAGAAATGAAATTTAATTGGTAAGGAAAAATAAACAACCACCACATGAAATTCACTCTACAGAAAAATGGCAAAGTGCAATACAAAAAATTGTCAGTAAACTTTGCAAAGAAAAGGAATGTGTTCAACAATGAAGACACAGAGAGAAATAAAATATAAGATAAATTGAATAGAAATAATTAGCTGCAGAGGTGTGAAAATACACACACACACACACACACACACACACACACACACACACACACACACACGTAATATCCAGTGCACAGCTTCTATCTGGCAAGAGCTCTTGCTTTCTCATTTTGGGGACACAGGAAATAGAACTAAACTAGCCTAGAGAATCATATTTTAAGATTGATTAATTCAGGAAAGTGGGAAAAATGCCCCTGAGAATTTCCATTAGAATATTTTACATTAGTAAATAGGATATGTAGTTACCCAAGTTTAACTCAGATTGGTAGGGAGTTTTCTGAGTAAGCAAATATTATTTTAATAGTAATTGTCAGATTATAACTAAAATATAAATAAGCCATCTATATAATTTGTTTATAAACTCAGAATATGTATGGTATTTTATGGAATACCAAGGATTTTCAATATGAATAAAATTGATACCACAGTATAAATGTGCAAAAAAAAATCAGTATTAATAGGTTTAAATATTTTAAACTGGATTTTGTTTATAATTATAAGAAATTGGAAAATTATGTCATATAAATTGTATTTATTTACATATCACAATGGATTATTTAAATGAGTTCTTTGTTTATTTAAAATTATATATACATATAAACACACACGCACTCAGATATACTAGTATATTTTAGATTTTTTTTAATCATAGCAATGTTTCTTTATATATAGTCACTAGAGGCCTGGTGTATGGATTTGTGCACCGGTGGGGTCCCTCGGCCTGGCCTGCAGGGATCAGGCCAAAACTGGCTCTCTGACATCCCCCCAGGAATCCCAGATTGCGAGACGGTGCAGGCCAGGCTGAGGGACCCCGCTGGTGCACGAATCCAGGGCTCTAGTATGCATATAAGAGCTTTGGTTAATCTCTTTCTGCCCTCCCCTTCCCCCCTTCCCACTGAGATTCATCAGTCTGTTCCATGTTCCCATGCCTGTGGTTTCCGCTTCTACATTGAGCTTCTGCCCCGTGGTGGTCAGTGTGCATCATAGCTACTGGTCAGCCAGTCAAACGATCAGCCAGTTGGCCAGGCACTTAGACTTTTATATATAGACTAGAGGCCCAGTGCACAAAATTCGTGCACTTGAGGGGGTTCCCTCAGCCCGGCCTGTGCCCTCTCACAGTCCGGGACCCCTGCAATAGATAGCTCCAAAAAGGTAGGCCCTGCCCACCCACCACCATACTGCCACAGGTTAGCCTGGGACTCCCACTTTGGAGTGATCAATCGTGCCCCGCAGAGGGAGGTCCAGCCCACCTGCCATACTCCCCTGGTCGGTGGCCTGAGCCTCTCTCTTTGGGGCAATCATGAAGCCCCCCAATTGATCAATTGCCCTGCTGGCCAGTGACCTGAGCCTCCCTCTGCAGGGCGCTCATGGCGTGATGGCTAGGCCCATGACCAATCGCACTACACTCGCCTTGGCTGGCCTAGCTCCAGTAGTTGTCATAGTGTGGTCATCCAGATGTTTATTCCGCTGTTCAGCCATTGGGTCAATTTGCTTATTATGCTTTAATTATAGATAACATATTTGGTTATTGTCCTTTCAGTTCAAAAAGAAAATAGCATTAGTATATAAATTAATTTCTTTTTTTTTTTGCTTTTATTATTTATTTATTTTTTTAATCTTTATTGTTCAAATTATTACAGATGTCCCTCTTTTTTACCCCCTGATAGCTCCCCTCCAGCCAGTTCCACTCCACCCCAGGCCCTCGCCCCCCACTGTCCTCATCCATAGGTGTAAGCTCTTTGTCTAATATCTTCCCGCACCCGCCACACCTCCTTCACCCTGAGAATTGTTAGTCTGCTCCCTTTCATGCCCCTGATTCTATTATATTCACCAGTTTATTCTGTTCAGCAGATTTTTTTATTCATTTGGTTTTTAGATTCACTTGTTGATAGATATGTATTGTCACTTTTCTGTTTATAATTTTTTAAAAAATATTTTATTGAATTTTTACAGAGAGGAAGGGAGAGGGATAAAGAGTTAGAAACATCAATGAGAGTGAAACATTGATCAGCTGCCTCCTGCACACCTCCTCCTGGGGATGTGCCCGCAACCAAGGTACATGCCCTTGACTGGAATCGAACCCGGGACCCTTCAGTCCTCAGGCTGATGCTCTATCTACTGAGCCAAACCAGTTAGGGCTATAATTTTTTATCTTTACCTTTTTCTTCTTCTTCCTCTTCTTAAAGAATACCCTTCAGTATTTCATATAATACTGGTCTGGTGGTGATGAACTCCTTTAGCTTTTTCTTATCTGTGAAACTCTTTATCTGACCATCAATTCTAAATGATAGCTTTGCTGGGTAGAATAATCTTGGTTGTAGGTTCTTGGTATTCATCACTTTGAATATTTCTTGCCACTCCCTTCTGGCCTACAAAGTTTCTGTTGAGAAATCAGCTGACAGTCATATGGGTACTCCCTTGTAGGTAACTAACTGTTTTTCTCTTGCTGCTTTTAAGATTCTCTCTTTTTCTTTTGCCCTTGGCATTTTAATTATGATGTGTCTTGGTGTGGTCCTCTTTGGATTCCTCTTTTTGGGGGTTCTCTGAGCTTCCTGGACTCGTAAGTCTATTTCTTTCACCAGGTAGGGCAAGTTTTCTGTCATTATTTCTTCAAATAGATTTTCAATATCTTGCTCTCTCTCTTCTTCTGGCACCCCCATAATTCAGATGTTGGTATGCTTGAAGTTGTCCCAGATGATCCTTACACTATCTTCGTATTTTTGGATTCTTTTTTCTTTTTGCTCTTCCTATTGGATGTTTTTTGCTTTCTCGCATTTCAAATCATTGACTTGATTCTTGGGATCCTCTACTCTATTGTTGAATCCCTGTATAATATTCTTTATTTCAGTCAGTGTACGCTTAATTTCTGACTGGTCCTTTTTTTTTGCATTTTCACTAAGATCATTGAAGGTCTCATTAAGTTTCTCAGAGGTTTCTAGAAGATTCTTAAGTCACCTTATAACCGTGGTAAATTTTAAGTCTAATTTGAATTTTCTTAATTATAATCTGTAAAATATCTCAGGGTTCATTTTAACTGATATAATTGCCTAATGATGACCAGAATAAAAAAGGCTTTTTTAGAATAAGAAATGGTAAGTCTGTTGAAAATTTATGGATTAAAGCATAATTGGTTTGTACTTGATGATTTGCAGTAAAAATGACAGGGACATTTGCTAAGTCACTTTTTCTTCAGTTTTAAAAAGAAAATATAGCATTTATACATACCTTCAATTGTATTGCCATGAATTATACTTTGAGTAAAGGCACAAATATTGAAAATAATGAGTGTGATAAATAACAATTGGCTCAGTTTTAGTAGGATTTGGGAGGAAGAGTAAAATAATTGTTACAGTATTATCTATCAATCTGTTTTGTGTATATGTATATATATATACTATTTGTTAGTAATAAATGTATACTATATACTATACCATACCATACCATACCATACCATACCATACCATACCATACTATACTATACTATACTATACTATACTATACTATACTATACTATCCTTTGTGGTGATTGGAAAAATAGCCACAGTATTTTGCAGATTCCCCCATCAAAGGGGTAGAATTTTTTTCTCAGACCTTAAATTTATCTTGACTTCTGATGTATTTTGATTACAAACATGTGTTGAAGTGAGGCTGTCCAAGTTGGAAATCTAAGACACAAGAGGCCATACACATATTTCTACTCTTTCTGATCACACCCTCGATCAGCACCATGTGGAGAAGCCTGAGCTAGCTTCCCAGCTAACACCCTGATGAGGGTCACCCAGCTACTTGGCAACTGGCTGCACATACTTGAGTGAGCCCTGCAGAGAACTAAATCATAAAATGACAGAATAATGATATAAATAAATGGTCTTTGTTTTAAGATACTCATTTTCTCAGTAGTTTGCTATCAAAAACTAAAGAACTATTAAAAATTAATCATTTCAAGCAGCAATTTTCAACCTTTTTCATCTCATGGCACACAAACTAAATACTACAATTCTGGGGCACACCAAAAACTATATATTTTTTGCCAATTTGACAAAAAAATGATATAATTTTGATTTGTTCACACCAGATGACTACTGTTGTGTTGGCTGTTGTTATGCTTTTACTTGACAATCTAAGAGAAAAAAAGGTCAGTGCCCCTGATTAAATAGTCAGTACTGCATGCTTTTAACATTTTTGTGGTACACCAGTCAGTTGTGGCACACTGATTGAAAATCATTGATATAGAGGATTAAAGTAAAAGTTAAAACATAAGTAAAAATGCTGTACAGAGACATTTCAATTGATAATGATCTGCTTATAGGATGGTGATCTCCACAAAATTATAATGAAGCTGAAAAAGTCTTATCGCCCAGTGACATCGCAGCCTTCCTAACATAGCACAACACATTAGTCGTGTGTTTGTGATCATGCTGCTGTAAACAAACCTGTTAGGCAAATGAAAGTATAGCACATACAATTGTGTACCAGTACATAATACTTGATGATAAGTGACTTTGTTCCTGGTGTGTGTATTTACTATACTATACATTTTATCATTATTTTAGAGTGTATTTTTTCTACATATTAAAAAGTTTGCTGTAAAATGGTATGCCTCATACATCTTGTGTCCATCTCATCTCTAGACTGCATAATTTTCTCTTGTGCTTAATATAATCTCATGTTACCATGTACAGTAATATGCCGAACAGGCTGGAAGCATAGAAGCAATAGGCTATACCAGTGGTCGGCAAACTCATTAGTCAACAGAGCCAAATATCAACAGTACAACGATTGAAATTTCTTTTGAGAGCCAAATTTTTTAAACTTAAACTATATAGGTAGGTACATTGTTATTAACTTAATTAGGATATTCCTAAGCTGGCCTTTGCTAAAAACGTCCTCAATCTGATTGAGGTACGTTCTCTGAGGTCGACCCCTTCCAACTCTCCCATCCACACTCGTCTTGTATACTTGTTTCATCCATCTCCTTTCGTTCATCCTCTCTATATGTCCAAACCATCTGAACATGCCTTTCTCAATCCTCGACACTACATCTTATTTCACTCCACAACGTTCCCTGTACGTGCGCACCCGCACGTGGTATTTTGTGGAATAGCCACACTCAAGGGGCCAAAGAGCTGCATGTGGCTCGTGAGCCGCGATTTGCCGACCACTGGGCTATACCATATGGCCTAGGTGTGTAGTCAGCTTTACCATCTAGGTTTGTGTAAGCACACTCTATGATGTTCACTAAATCACCTAATTATGCATTTGTCAGAAGGTATCCCTGTACTTAAGTGGCTCATGACTGTAGCTCTGTTATTTCATTGTAAAAGCTGCAAACAAATTCAGGGGGGTGACTTTCACCTTTCAAAAATTTACATCAGGTTTGTAAATCAACTATAAGTTTAAAACTCTGTTGTTTAATTAATTTGTTTATTTTTTGTTCTACTGATGGTATTTTAAGAGACATGTTGATTAAATGTAACTTTTAAAAATGCACTTAAAAATTCTAATTTTATGTACAAAAATGGCATCACTGTGAAACAAACATGCCATGCATTTCATTTTATAACTACTTCTGATTCACAAATATTTGACATTTACATAACTATTCAAGATACTTTATATTTGCTTTTGAAAAAGTTCACGATACAGTTAAATTGAATTTCAGCAAAAACACACACAAACTTACCATGCATAAAATATTAAAATGTGTAGTTTATTCCACTGATGATTCAAGGAAATGCTCACACTAAGACAGAGAGTATATTTTGGGAAATGAGTTAATATGGGTAGCCAGTTTTCTCAAAAAGTAAGATTTTTACCTACCTCTTTAAACATAAAATATTATTAATCCATCTAATTTGAACACTCCTCTTCTTAAAATATATTTCTTGTCCTAACAAGAGAAGAATAATTTAAATGGTTCTTGGAAACTGAAGCTCTATAGCAAAATAAATTATTTTGGCAAATGTTTGTTGTATTCCTCATCTCCACTTCTCAAAGGGATCACCATGCTAAGAGTGTCTGAGAAATGGCAAACAGGCCAATGGGTTTGCAGTAGAGTGACTTAGGGACAGAGTAAAGATATGACCAGAGAGATAAGGGTGAAAAGATCTAACCTTTTAGATTTAGAATATGAGATATGAGTAAATTGTGTTCTTGTTGGAGGGTTTTCTTCAGAGGAGTGACATGATATCTTAGGTTTTCAAAAGAATCAATCTGGCTTCTGTAAATTAAATAGAATCTAGGTGACAATTAAAATGATCATGCAATGACAAAACCATTTCATCTGCATTGATGAATTCCAAATGGCATTTTACCTGGTGATATTGTAGAAGCTGATGGGCTGTAACTACATCTGATAGAAACTATATAGTGCATGTATTTGTGTTCCTACATACACTGTGGGTGTTCAGTGAAGACTCATTTAGATCAGTCCACCTTGTAGAGGTGATGGTGACTCGGATGGTAACAGTTCAGTGAGGAGATATAGAATAAAGTGATTTATTGATTAATTGGACATGGTCCAAACAGGAAGAGATTTTAGAGAGTTGGCAGCTTGATAAACTAAGGTTGGACTCTTTGTATAGCTCATTAAATATTTAGTCCCATAGGTGATTCTCACTTGGAGGGGAGACTTTGATCTTGCAATCACTTGCTGTGTCTTGGCCTCCTCAACCTCATAGATAAATAGTCATGAGGCTACAGCATGGGCATATCTTAAAACATTGCTCATTCCATCACCTATACATTATGTATTTTAGAGCTGGGCACATTGTCTACTCATTTTAGGACTGATGCAAAATATGTGAGTAATTAGAAAAGACATAATTAGGCAAAGGCAATAGTTCACACATTAAAAAAAATAAAATTTTGTGCTATTTGCTGCTTTTAAAACTTCCTCAGGAACTTCTTGAAATGAGCAGATGTCTCCAGAATATTGTTTACCCTACTTAGAGAAATGAAATTTAATTGGTAAGGGAAAATAAACAACCACCACATGAAATTCACTCTACAGAAAAATGGCAAAGTGCAATAAAAAAAATTGTCAGTAAACTTTGCAAAGAAAAGGAATGTGTTCAACAATGAAGACACAGAGAGAAATAAAATATAAGATAAATTGAATAGAAATAATTAGCTGCAGAGGTGTGAAAATACACACACACACATACACACATAATATCCAGTGCACAGCTGCTACCTGGCAAGAGCTCTTGCTTTCTCAGTTTGGGGACACAGGAAATAGAAATAAACTAGCCTAGAGAATCATATTTTAAGATTGATTAATTCAGGTCATTATCAAGTGAAATGTCTCTATACAGCATTTTTACTTATGTTTTACTTTTACTTTTCTCCTTTATATCAATGATTTTCAATCAGTGTGCCACAACTGACTGGTGTACCACAAAAATGTTAAAAGCATGCAATACTGACTATTTAGTCATGGGCACTGACCTTTTTTCCCTTAGATTGTCAGGTAAAAGCATGGCAACAGCCAACACAACAATAGCCATCTGGTATGAACAAATCAAAATTACAGCATTTTTTTGTCAAATAGGCAAAAAATATATATATATTTTGGTGTGCCCCAGAATTGTAGTAATTAGTTTGTGTGCCATGAGATGAAAAAGGTCAGGGCACAAGCCTGGTTTGCAGGCTTGATCCCCAGTAGCGGGTGTGTAGAAGGCAGCCGATCAAAGATTCTCTCTCATCATTGATGTTTCTGTCTCTCCCTTCTCCCTTTCCCTTCCTCTCTCTAAAAATCAATTAAAAATAAAATAAAAGCAAATAGGTGAATTTATTAATATATTTTTTAATTATAAAAAAGTATTCGAATGTTTTCTTACCATTTTAAAATAAAGCAGATTTTATTTCATCAATCAACAGCTCAGTTGTGGCTATTCTGTTGTTTATGTTTTTCTTACCATATCAAAAGTTAAATTTTTTTCTACATAAAATATCTCTTAAAATCAAAGTAATTTATGAAAATTTTTAGAGTGAGAGCTTTTTGAAATTGCCTATCTATAAAAATGAGGAGCATGTCATCTAAATGAAGGCCTCAGGGTTCTGTGTTAAACTCCTGCTTAAATTAAATTTGGATTATAATAGAATCTTATTAAATGAAGTTTATGAGAAGCAGGTAATAAATCTATATTCAATGGCAGGGAGACCAGTGTTGACCATGAAAGGACTCAATTAGGCAGCCAGTAACTCATCAAGTGTTTTGCTAAAATAAATTGCAAATTATATTACACTTTGATTTTTTTAAATCAAATAACCAATAATGGCAAAGTTAGAAACACCCAAACATGAAGCAATATTAAATGTTTATTTCGGAAGCAGTAAAAGTGTGGAATGAGAACACTTAAACTGCAATAAGAAGAAAAAAAAGGACAGGTAATAATGGATTTGCTCTTTTCACAAAATGATGTTAGAATGATGAGTTTATAAGAAGGCAGAGGTATAGCCTTCTTTGATATAAGACTAAGATCAATTCTCAAATAAAGTATCTGTTATCTAGATGTAATAAGCAGTTCAAAATAAATCTGTCAAAGAGAATTAACTTCTCATAGGGAAATAAATGAGTGTGACATTCATAGGCTTTATGTGGCTACAGACTTCTGGGCTCAGATTACTCAGTTGAATCCCAGTAGATCAACAGGGATTGAAAATTATTTGATGATTGTCAGTATAAAAAATCCACGAATAAAATATAATATACTAATGGGATGGAGCCTGACACATTTGCACCTTTGAAAGACTTAAGTGGGTAGGGGACTCATCTTCACATCCCTTCCTAAATTCTCCATAGAGGTCTCTCTAACAATGTGCCTTCAGTCAAAGCCTGAGAGGCTAAGGATGTAAGGCATTGAGAGGAGATAATGTTTATTTAAGAGAAGACACTTTAGTCTTAGAAATATCCCCACAATGGTCCTCCAGTGTGCTGGGACTGTTTATAACTGGAACAGATTTCTAGAGCCACTCTCAATGTATTCAATAGAAAAGAATATTATCTGTCTGGGCTCAGCACCACTTTGTTCATACCTGTTTTAGTTTGTGTTATACTATCTTGTGTGGGACTACTTACAAGTCATTACCAATCACAATACTGTGAACATCTAAGGGAAAGGAATATACGGGAAATGGCAAAAGTAGGTTTACACTTGTTCATACGGAAACAAATAATAATTAATAAAAAATAATACAAAGCCGAACCGGTTTGGCTCAGTGGATAGAGCGTCGGCCTGCGGACTGAAGGGTACCAGGTTTGATTCCGGTCAAGGGCATGTACCTTGGTTGCGGGCACATCCCCAGTGGGGGGCGTGCAGGAGGCAGCTGATCGATCTCTCCCATCGATGTTTCTAACTCTCTATCCCTCTCCCTTCTTCTCTGTAAAAAATCAATAAAATATATATTTAAAAAAATAATAATAATACAAAAATAAACTCTGTTTTATGTACTCACAACTGTAAACCTACTTTCCCCCACCCTGTATTTGGTTTGTTTGATTTGTTTTTCATCCTGGTGCTCACAGTGTCTGTGCCTAACAACTGGAAAATTAGTATTTTTTAATGGATATGAAAAAAAAAAACAATCAGGAAAGAAGAAAAAAAGAGAGCAAAGGAGGCATGAAGGATTTACAGTGTTCTAGGATGATGTCCCTGTAAGATATTCTTGTAGTTTGTACTTAATCATAATCAATTGTGAAAACATTTTAGGGGTAACAACTTCAAACAATGATTTCCCTCTAAACCTTTGAGCTTTTGAAATGCAGTCATGAAAATAGCATAATTTTCACAGCAGAAAGTAAGATGCAATGTTAATATACATGAATCAAAGATCACTTATATTTATGTATAATTTAGGGTTATGTTGAATTTAGATGCAGTTATTATACAAATTCTAGCAAAAATATATTTCACTATGCCTATACTCTTGATAATGCAGACTTAAGAACTCAGTGAGGCCATATTTGTGTCCAGAAACATGAGGTGTGAGGGCATTAAAAGTCTTAATGTGATATAAATATTAGTATCCAATTGCTGCAATATTGCCCCTTCAAACCTCTCTCTGAAGTCTTTAAATCATCTATATATATATAAATCCAAGTGACTGGAATGACCAGAATGACCGGTCACTATGATGTGCACTGTGGCAGGCCAACTGGTTCCAGAGCAGCTGGCCAAACTCCCATGGCCCCTCCCTTCAGCCCCCCCCACTCTGATCCAGGGCAGGGCCAGCCAGCCAACCCCAGCGGCCCCTCCCTCCAGCCGGCTCAGCTCCCAATTGGCCCCCCACTCCAATCGAGGGCAGGGCTGGCCAGCCAACCTCCTGTGGCCCCTCCCCCAGATCAAGATGGGCCAGCCAGACCCCATCCATACACAAATTCGTGCACTGAGCCTCTAGTTTAAAATATAAAGTAATGGAATTTGTTCTTTTTAATCCTTACCTGAGGATTTTTTCCCATTGATTTTTAGAGAGAGTGGAAGAGGAAGGAAAAGACGGAGAGAAATATCCATGTGAGAGGCCGACATTCTATCCATTCAGCCAAACTGGCTCGGGCTGGAATTTGTGTTTCTTCATTTTGCCTTAAGTTATTGCTCATTTTTTAACTTCTAATTTTATGAGGAATAGTTACAGGAAAATAATAACTTTGTCAGTAATAACTTTGAGCACTAAGGTACACGAGAGGAACAATAAAAATGTGTTAAGAACTCACTAAGGTCACAGAAACAAATTAAGTAATTATTTTGATAGTTATTTGTTAGGCTTCCAAAAAGTACCAGTAAAATGTTAATCTTAACATGGTAGATGCATAATATATCATTTGCCTTTAATTTCTAAACAAAAATCAAACAAAAGGTCAAAACAGAAGTATTTCCCAGAAATGTATTATGTAAGCACTGTCTTTATCTTTTCTGTTTGAGCTGTTAGATCTCAAAAGAACTATGAATCCCTTCATTGTCAACTTTTTGATAATTGTACAGCACACATATCTTCATGTTTTATCAAGAGTTTAGCTAAGCTACTCCATGCTATTGCTGCCTTAGTATCAGCGGCCTACAGTGACTTTAAACTGACACCAGCCCCTCATGCTAGCACACACCCTAGATAGTGGCCCCCAGAGTCACAAGTAAATGTACATTCCTGATATAATTTTCCCAGCAGCACTGTGATCAACAGCCCCCCTGACTCCCAGTCCATTGTCCTTGTGTGTGCCTTAGATAAGACTCCTTTGGGGTTTACTAAAATCCTGCTCTTTGAATTGATCAATTCAGCTTTAGCGCAGGAATCCTAAAGCATTCCATCCATGGACCCTGAAAGAGGCATGTGCCCCAGATCCTGCCTCCTCTCTGTCTGCACTCTGCCAAGACCTCCATTTAGCCCTCAGAGTAGGGCGTGTACTTCCTCCAGGACCCGTGAGAATTTGTCTATTTCAGTTTCTCTTGTTGTCTATTGTTGAACCACAGCTCACCATCTGGCAACCTGTTCTCCACTTAACAGCTATTACTTTGACAATTTTATAACAGTTTTACACATAGAAGTTATTAATATGTTATATATCCAAACAGTAAAGTCCTACTTAAACTTAATTTAACTGAAATAAAATGATAATGCAATATTATATTCCTTTCACCAAAAAGTTATCTCTGTTTACCACTCAAAATTGCCTTGTTTTTTCTCTCACTATAGCAGCTGTTCTCAACCTGTGGGTCATGACCCCTTTGGGGGTCGAACAACCCTTTCACAGGGGTCGCCTAAGACCATCTGAAAACACATATATAATTACATATTGTTTTTGTGATTAATCACTATGCTTTAATTATGTTCAATTTGTAACAATGAAAATACATCCTGCATATCAGATATTTACATTACGATTCATAACAGTAGCAAAATTACAGTTATGAAGTAGCAACAAAAATAATTTTATGGTTGGGGGTCACCACAACATGAGGAACTGTATTAAAGGGTCGCGGCATTAGGAAGGTTGAGAACCACTGCACTATAGAGATATCTTTGCACCTAGAATTACATTTACATTGTTTGACTTCCGCAGGAGAGAATAAAATCGATGAAGATATGAACTGCATTTGTATGAGTGAATACCTTATCTCAAACACCTAATAGAGCACTAGAGAAATATCTCCACAAATATCTAAAGAATGAATAAATACTTCATTGTGATATTCTAAAGTCTCATAACAGAGAGTTTGAGAACCACTGAATCTGGTAAAGTTCAACTCTTCTAGATGCATCCTCTAAAACTTATTTATATATGTAGACTTTCTAAATGGAGAATCATTGTATCTCATGTATTAGTAGATAGAAATTACATCTTCTTTATAGTTTAAGCATAAATAAAAATAGCTTTTTAAAATTTGTTTTGTAAATGTTATTCATGCATTGTTTTCTAGAGTTTATTTTTTCCCTACTGTTACATTGTATGCAATGGTTATACCTTCACTGGCATCTTTCATGATATATCATAATATAAGTAACAGATTGATATTATTTGGGATAAGAGAGTTGGATATAAAAAGCTAGAAATTGATACTACAAAGATTGCCTCTGTGACTATGCTTTCCAATTCTAAAATGCTTCCGAATCATTTCAAAAAATGTTAATAATGACTATCATTTTAAAAGTGCTTAAATCTTATAGTCATATTAGAGATGCATTAATTCCATTATTTTCCTCACTTCAGTGGAATAATCATATTTGTAATATGCTGGCACTATCTAAAATATTACATTCATTTGTGCACACTAACCATGTGCACACATGGCTTTACATTTTAGTTACAAATATAGAATCCTTACTTAATCCTGGAAGACAGATATTTGCCCTACTTTTGATAAAGGAATACCAAGAGTCAGAGCAGTACAGTAACATAGATAATAAAACAATAATTTGCAAATTTACATAATATTTTGCAAAAAATTATTTGTGTCTAATAAAGGCACAAATATATCTGCACTCAGAACATAAACCACTGTACCACATTTCCTCTCATGACATATAACTGTTAAATATAATAAAATTACCTTTTATGAGATAAATCTAAGTGCACTAATTCTTTTAAAATTAGAACTGCCTGCAGTATTATGAAATTCCCAAGTACATCCAAAAAGAGGGGTGAATGTTGGAGCTCCTCTGGTTTCACAGAAAACAATTATGTTCGTCATCTCTTTTGGTAAAAACATCTCAATTTTGTAACTTTTAATGATACAAATCTTGATAGCACATTTTGTATTTATTATTAAAAGGGACTTTAAATACATTTCTTAATTTCTAGGTTTGAATGTTAACTAATGTTATTTTATGTCTACATATAAAAAACTAGTGGCCCGATGCACAAAATTCGTGCATGGTGGGGTGTGTCCCTCAGCCCGACCTGCACCCTCTCCAATCTGGGACCCCTTTGGCAGATGTCTGCTTGCCAGTTTAGGCCAGATACCTGTGTGATCGGGCTTAAACTGGCAGTCAGACACCCTCTCACAATCTGGGACTGCTGGCTCCTAACCACTCACCTGTCTGCCTGCCTGATTGCCCCTAATCACTCTGCCTACTGGCCTGCTCACCCACAACTGCCCCCCCCCACCGGCATGCTTTCCCCCAACTGCCCCCCCTGCCGGCCTGCTTGCCCCCAACTACTCCCCCATCTGGCCTGTTTGTCACCACCTGCCCTCCCCACTGGCCTGCTCATTCCCAAATGCCCCCCTGCTGGCCTGATTGCCCCCAACTGACCCCCACTAATGGCCTGCTCACCCCAACTGTCCCCCCGTCCTGATCACCCCTAACGGCCCTCCCACTGGCCTGATCACCCACTACTGCTGTCCCATCCTGGCCCCTAACTGCCTCTACCTTGGCCCCGCCACCATGGCTTTGTCCAGAAGAATGTCCAGAAGGTCTCCTGGAAGTTCTCCCAGTCTAATTAGCATATTACCCTTTTCTTAGTATAGATAGAGGCCTGGTACATAGGTGGTGGCTGGCTTGTTTGCCCTGAAGGGTGTCCCGGATCAGGGTGGGGTTTCCCTTGGGGGGTGGGGCAGCCTGGGCAAGGGGCCTGTGGTGGTTTGCAGGCCGGCCATGCCCCCATTGGGGTGGGGGTCCCCACTGGGGATAATGACGGCCTGGGCAAGGGGCTGGGTCAGTTTTCAGGCCAGCCATGCCCCCATGGAGTGAGGGTCCCTGCTGGGGTGCGTGGCCAGCCTGGGTGAGGGGATGATGGCTATTTGCAGGCTGGCCACACCCCCCAGCAAGAACCCTATCCCCATGGGGGCGTGGCAAGCCTGGGTAAGGGGCTGAGGGCTGTTTTCAGGCTGGCCACACCCCCTTCAGTGTGGGGGTCCCTGCTGGGGTGCCTGGCCAGCCTGGGTGAGAGGTTGGTGGCTGTTTGCAGGCTGGCCATGCCCCCAAGTGGGGACCCTCACCCCGATGATGGCATGGCCAGCCTGGGTGAGGAGCTGAGGGCTGTTTGCAGGCCTCTCCCTCCTCTGCCGGCCTGGGCGACCCAAGCCTCCCACTCGCTCAGGCCAGCTCTGTCGCCGCCGCCCACAGGCCCCTCCTTCAGTGGCCGGCTCAGGCAGGCGGGAAGCTTGGCTTCCTCCATCGCCGGGGGTGATCCAAGCCTCCCCCCACTCTGACTGGCTCCATGGCCACCACCATCTTTGTCCTGCTTATTTGTATATTTCCTCCTGATTGGCTGTGGGGCATTGTGGAGGTATGGTCAATTTACATATTTGTCTATTATTATTGTAGATAGAAAAAAAATGCTTAAGAACTTTCTTTTGTCTCAAATAAAAGGGCAAGTAGACATCCCTTAAAAACATCATCTTTATCCTGAAACACAATGTCTGTATCAGAAGTCAGACTGCTCAGTCATGAGATCAAACTGAGCATGGGAATTTTGGCTCATGACAACTCATTATCTGTCAAGTGGGTGTATAATAGTTGAGAGCAAGGCACAGAACATGCATTGGCCAGGTTCATAACTTGGTTCTAACACACATTAAGTTCTTCATTTCAATTCTCTGCACCACAATTTCTCTTCTATAAAGGGCAATAATAATACTTAAATCATTTTATAGAAAATAATAATAAAGTGCAGAGATATTGGATCATGTCCATGGAAAAAGATAAAGCAGTCAGACATTAATTCTGCTATGACTCAATCCAAAGTTTATAAGCTTTCAACTATTAGTATATTACGCTACATAATAAGAAGTAGGGAAAGGGCACTGAGGAGGAGGGGGAAAAGGAGGCAGGGATGGGAAGAAGGTGTGGGGGAGGAAATATGGAAGAAAAAAGAGGTGCAGGAGGATGAAGGAGAAGAACAGAAGAAAAAGAAAATAATGTCATTTATATGTGAAATTCAGAAAACTGTCATGAGGCCATTTTAAAACAGGTGCCATTCTTACTTTACAGATGAACAACTGGAAGCATTGATGTGCTAAGTAGCTTGCCCAAGAGGAAATATTAAAAGCGGTAATGTCAGAAATTAAGAATTCTCAAAATTTCTATTTAAGTATTAAAAGTGCAATTTTTATGTAGTCATACTGCACTATAATTCTCTCTAGTATTTTCTGGTAAGAGCTGGTATTTTACTGTAAGAAGGATTGGAGATTTATTGAGTGCTTTATTTTATTTGTAAGAGTTTTTGAAAGGCTTTTGAGAGTTTTGACATAAAACAAATTAAACAATAGGAGAAAGAGGGCTCTTGTGGTCAAGTTCCTTGGAAAAAAAAATTAAAGAAAAAAGAATGGGATGATATTGGAAACGTTTACCAACCCAAGCTTTTAGAGTTCTAGCCATGCTCTTGAATCATTGACTTATCACAAGATAAGCTTCTGACATTTTACAAAATAGAAGTGAGACAGAGATAATTAACAACTAGAAATAATTCATTGTTAAATTTTTAAAATTAATATTTCCATTATATTTTTGATGTTCCAATAAATATTTAAGAATAATATTTAACAATATATTTTAAATCTATTCTCTACCTTATTCTTGGTTAGTCATTTCTTTATCATTCATGGGAAATAACTAAATTAGTTAAATATCCCCATCTGTATTATCATCTTTGTGAAAATCTTGTTAGATTTTGTAATTATAATGTAACTGTTTAGCAAGTTATACACTAATTCAAAGTTAAATTATATACATCATTGTTTGTAGCAAGCCAAGAGGAATTTGGGCATTTAGTAGAATGGATGATTTAAATGCTTTTTCTAGGAATATATTTACATTTATTCCATTGATAATTTGATTTAGAAAATAGTAAAACTTATTTTTAAATACTATATTTCTCTATCTTAACACTATCAGTGCTAAACAAGAGTGCATTATAAAAAACACATATCTTTTAAAGGGGAATTGTTTTAGTTAGTACATATTGGTTAAATGTTTTATTTGTGCCAAACACTGTTCTAAATGTTGGATATACAGGAGTGATAAAAACCAAATCCCTGATTTTGTGAAGCTGGCATAAAAAAGTAGGCAAAATAATAAACAAAATGAAAAAATAAATACGTGCTATTAAAGAAATAGAGCAAGGAATGGTAATGGAATATATTGCCAGATTTTGAAATTTTAAATAAGTAGTAAGGAAAAGCCACAAGAAAGAAAGTGACAGTTAAGTCAAGACCTAAAGGAAAACATTGACTAGTTTTGAGTAGTGAATGATATTATCCGGCACAATTGAACAGGCTTGTTCTGTTGCAGTGTAGGGGATATATTTGAAGGCACTAAGGACTGAAACAGAAGCAAAAACCAGGAGTTCTAGCAGGAGAGGTGGTTAAAATTTTTCATTGTCTGGATTATATGTGAAGGCACAACCGTGAAGATGGATTGCATGTGTGTTGTGAGATTAGATAAGTTGTGATGCCTCTAAGCGCTTGCCTTGAGCTATTTGAAAAATGTGATTCCACTTATTGACCTAAAAAATCTTGTGGAAACATTTTTTGAGACGATCAGATGTTGAGTGTTGGATATGCTAACTATGAGATGCCTAGTAAACATTCAGATAGATAGGTAGATAGATTAGATAGATTGATGATAGGAGAGAGAGAGAGATGATTACCAAATATGAGAAGTTCTGATGACTGAGTTGGTGACAGTCCACACCTAATAAATCAGATAAAGAAGAAGCAAGAGAAAAGGGTGGAGCCCATAAAGTTGATTTTAAAAAATCTGTGTATTATTATCCTGGAACTCAAATAGCAAAAGTGTCTTAAAGAGGATGTACTTAACAGTGGCAAATGCTCATATGTTCCTCATATACTGAGTAAGATGAAGTATGAGAATTGACCTTTGGATTTAGCAAGGAATTTACCACTGCCTCCGGTGACCTCAGCAAGTTCATATCCTGGAAAGTAACAGAGGAAGATACCTGAATGGAGTGTGTTTAGGATAAAATGAGAAAATAAATGATGGGCAGATGAAATGAACATAATGAAAATAGTGAGGGAAATGGGGCACAAGGTAAAGAAGATATTTAAGGCAATTGAAAGTGTTTTGTTTAGTGTGTGTGTGTATGCGCGCGCATGCATGTGCAGAAGAACATGATTCCATATATTTTCTTTAATCCCAGGAATTCTCTCAATGGCTTGGTCTTGTGAATATCCTTAGTACATTCTTTGTCCATTCTGAAGTTGATGTTATAATATTTAGATACAAACACAATTTCTACAGAGCTCAGCATATATTACTAAGATACATACATCCTATTCAAGATACCTAAACATTTATATCTAATAAATCATGTTAATGGATAATTATTAAGAAGTCAAATTGAAATTCTGATTCTGTGCCAGTATCACAAGGATGAACCTATTTTTTTCTTAGATATTTACATACATTAAATTTATCTCTCTAAATGATTATTAAAACTACAAAAATATTTTCCCTATTCTGTGCAAGGCACTATGCTAAGCCTGTTAAATATCATATTCCTCCTCTTCACTATGCACTTACAAATAGATTTTTATTAACCTATATTCTAAATAATGGTCCTGGGTTCAGCAACTCAGTGACTTTCCTGAACCTTGATAAATGTGATTGATGTGGCAGGGATTCGGTGCAGCTATGCATACTTCCAAAGTACATGACCCTTAACTTTATTAGACAGTACTTACTGAAAGATAAGGACTACGTCATAAGCAACACTTCTCTTGTATGCTGGATAGAGCTAAATGCAATGAAAGGCACTTAACATGACCTTACTTTTAATATAACTATTAATTTGTCTAAGAAAAACAATATCTTGAAGAGCAAACCCAATCAATCTTTCTCATAGTTACAAATTTGAACTAGTAAGAATCATGAGACAACAACAAAAAAGTAAATTAATTAAGATTTTTTCTTTTAAAAGTCATGCCATCAAAAAAAAGTCATGCCATCATTATGAGATAATTTTTACCATATTACAAAATTAAAATAAGATTAAGTAAAATCCAATTCAACTGTCAAGACAAAGATTTGTATGTAGTAAGTTGTATATCATATGGTGTTGATTGTCCAATAAAGGTTGGTGAGGCATTCAAAACTAATCCCCTGTCTAGCTTACTGAGTTTCCCCTAAAAGTTTGCTACTGGAAATGCAAATACCAGGAATCTTACATTTTAAATATGAGATTCCTGAGCCAAATACCTATCTCCAAAAAATGCTGGGTTTCTGGGTGCTTAATTTTTTTGCAATTTAAATATTGCTAGAATGTAAAATACCATGTCTTAGCTTCAAATGAAATCACAATATCATGAGATATAAATGTGAGGAAAATAATTAGGAGCACATCCGCTTTTCAGTATTTTAATGTGGATTTTTGGTCAAGGTTTAAAAACATATCAGAAAGCACACAATAACCAGTCTCATTTTAGGATCTTCATCTTTGTAAATCCTTGACCAATTTAACATGCATCAAATTGATTGCCATATTTCCCTTAATTTAAGTGTATTATTTTAAAGCTTTTTGAATGGTGAGCATTCAAAACATGTCAGCAACTTCCAGATTATATTATTTTTGTCTTATTTTTGTATAATGCAAAAATATAAAATCTTTACTGAAATGACAGAATAGCTTATGCTGTGTATGAAATTAATAAGTTATAATTGTTTATACATAACATATATATTCATCATGTATATATGGCCCCAATGGTACTAAATAAAATTATATGATTCAGAGTTGCATAAAATGGTTTTAATTCTATGTTGCACTTATGTCCTGTATGAACTTGAAAAAGTGCTTTATTTTTCATTTCCATCAATAATTAAAAGTTAATATTACCTCAAAATAAACCAATAATAAGTTATAATTACTAAATAAGAGAATATATATTATTTTCTTGGCAATTAAAACAGTAAACAAGTACTTCTCTTCCCTTTTTATCTAGAAACAGGGCTAGAGATTGGTTAAATGGAATCAGTGATTCAATTTTATTTTTAGAACAAAAGCAAAAACTAAACTTCAGTAAAGAAAAATAAATGAATATTTTATTTAAAATATCAATATTTCCCATAAGTTAAACTACTAGTGTCTTTTCAAACTTCTGAAAGACTAAAAGTGTTTGAAATATTATACATGCATATGTTATCTACAATGTAAGCTAGAAAGTATATATTTTATCTTTATTTAGTGAAACATCTGTGCTCTGAATATAAGTGGGTAACATAAAACAAGAAACTGTGGTTTTGAAATAAGTAAACCTTTTATAAAAAGTGAGTTGTTCGTTTTTCAAGACAAATAATTAAATCAATATTAAATTATTTTTAATGGAGAGACTTCATCATATATGTTAAATAGAATTTTTAGTAATTTCAGTGACTTTTGCTTGCTATTTTCTACAAATACTATTACAACTCTCTGATAATATGAATATTCAAGTGCATGAAGAGAAAAATGTAGAGGCATTTTTTTCATGTACAATGAGAAGGCGAACAATGGAAATTTTGCCTCCCGACAATGGTCGACCTAATATTTATTAGCTACCATTTAAATTGATTATGCGAAATGCAGTAAATTTCTTCTACTGAAACAATGTATAAAGTGTCTATCCTGCTCATTAAAAAAGAAAAGCACTAAAAGCCAGGAATGTGCTTTACTACAGTCTGGTCAGCATTTTAGAGATTCATAATCATTGTAGCAGAGAAGAGAAATTTAAATAAACAAACTCACCTTATCCACAATACATATCTGCTTTCTTGTTTGCGCGTCAAGTATTTCAATCTCAAAGTGAGCTGCTTTTAAATGTTTCACTGCTGGAGCTGACTTGAGAGGGCCCGCTGAGAGTATAAGTTGAGAAAAAGACTGAAATTTTCTCATGTCATTCTTCGCTGTGGACCGCGTAGCTCCTGGGGAAGAAAGGTCTCTCTTGCTTTCTGAAACAAGGGACTTCTGCCTTTTGAACATTGTGTGAACCTCCAGGAGAATCTGTCATGTCAAAGAAGACACTTTGCAAGTGTTTTTCCTTCACACCAGTTATATACTGCTCCTGAAATCCGAAAGGTCAAGTGGCATGCCATTCCAATAGTTCCGTTTTATTTAGCAGGATTAAAACCAATGACTGATCTTCTTTCTATATATAACACACCGTTGTGAACTGCTGCAATGTAGAGGCTTACTTTACCAGCATTCAAGTTGTTCCTTGCTTTCTCCTTTTATCTCTGCTTCTTCATATGGTATCTGAAATTCCAAGGCAAGATGGGATAGACAATGTTTTTATTATCTCTGAATTCTGGATGCACTAATCTTCAAACACATATATTATTATGCACATATTCATATTTAAAAGTATTTGAAATTAGCTTAGTGCAATCTCATAGTTAAATTTAGAAACACGTAGTACATTATTATATAATAATTTTTATATATGCTGCCTAAGATAAAGTCCTGTGGAATGTTTTTAATGTACATCTATCTGACAGAAAATGAATAAATTATTCCCTCCATACAGGGATCAGAAAGGTGGCAAGTTGTCTATGAGATTAGAATATGCAGAAAGCAATTTTATAACTTAATGAAAAGGAATTAAGCCTGATTTTAACATTTCTACACTGGAAAATCATTGAACTTGTATGCAAAATCAGTACTAAGCATTATAATTGCTCTTCCAAACTTTTCTTCCTGCATCAACATTGGCCCATCTATAGTCTCTTTTTAACACAGCAACTACAGTGATCAGTGTCTGTCTATATTAAAGCAGATGATGCAATGATTTGCTCAACACCCTGCAGGGGCTCTCTATCTTATGTACAAAAAACCAAAGTTCTCTTCAAAGGTCCACAAGGATCTGCTTCATCAGCATCTTGTTAAATCTCTGATCTCAACCCCTAAGCTAGCTCCAGTGCCTAGAATCATGTCTGGCACACAGTAGGTGCACAATAAGCATGTACTAAATCAATCAATCAATCACTAATAAGTGTATATTAAGGGTATAGGGAGAAAGATGTGATGCTAATTGTATGGCTTGTGTAAACTACTATTGCATTATATTAAAATGACATAACTCCAGCCCATATAATGTATCTTTACAGATAGTTTCTATTTTAAAAAGGGAATTGTCAAAAGGACACAGGAGCCAGACTTATAGATCTCTCCTTTACAAAGCTGTAATAATTCAAGTAAGAAAATAAATACTGATGATAATATATTCTAATTCAAAGAACAATATAAACTCAAATAACAACAGTCCATACTATTACAAATACACTAGTGGCCCAGTGCACAAAATTCGTGCATGAAGGGCTGGGTGTCCCTCAGCACGGCCTGCACCCTCTCCAACCTGGGACCCTTCAGGGGATTTCTGACTGCCGGATTCCTCTCACAATCCAGGACTGCTGACTCCTAACTGCTTGCCTGCCTGTCTGCCTGCCTGCCTGATTGCCCCTAACCACCTCTGCCTGCCAGCCTGATCACCCCCTAACCACTCCCCTGCCAGCCTGATCCCCCAACTGCCCTCTCCCACCGGCCTGCTCACCCCCAACTGCTCTTCCCTGCTGGCCTGATCGCCCTTAATCACCTCTGCCTCAGTCCCGCCACCATGTCCAGAAAGATGTCCAAAAGGTCTCCCAGAAGGTCTCCCGGTCTAATTAGCATATTACCCTTTTATTAGTATACTTGATTAAATAAGTAAATAGGGACAAGAAATAGAATTTTCTTACACAAGAACTTCAAATAATATATAGAGATACTTCCCCCTTGAGTGTAGTGTTCACTTAATGACAAACTGACAAAAATTAATTAATGGAAAAAGAAAATAGAAACTTTATAGTGGAGAAAACTGGAAGACAGGCAGTATTTTAACCAAGAGGCCAAGTCTAATATCACCATGAAAAGTCATGTTGATATCATGTACCCACTGATATCAACTGAGGACACTTCACCTCTGTCATATTCTTCCAAATGTTCATGACCTCAGCTTAACCGTGAGAAAACATCAGGCACACACTACTTGGGAGGAAATCTACAAAATACCTAACACTTAAAAACTGTCAAGGATATAAAAAATAAAGAAAACAGATTAAGAAACCCTCAAAGAAACAGACGACAGTACGGTGATTACCAGAGGGAGAGCAGGTTGTGGGGAGGTCGAAGGAGGTAAAGAGGGGGTGGTATGTGCCTTGACTGGGATGCTGATGGAAGGAGACTGGACTTGGGGTGGTAAAAAAAAATAAACAAATAAAAATCTGCCATTGAGGAAAAATTCAGAGACTATGACAGATAGAAAATGACTATATGGATACATGACTAGAAAATGCAATGTGGTATTCTGATTTTTTTCCTGGAACAAAAGAAAATAAATTAAGGGAAAAACTGGTCAAATAAGAATAACACTTATAGTTTAATTGACAATACCGAATCAATGATAAGTTACGAGTTTTGGTAGATATACTAAGGTTATGGAAAATGCTAAAATTAAGAAGCTGAGTTGAAAGTTCACCCAAAAATACCTCTGATTTTTCTTTTCAGTGTTGCTGTAAAATTATTCCAAAATAAAAAGCATAACATAAGGACCACTACCACTCTCCACACACAAAAGAATGGAGGAGAAAAAAAATGCGACTATAAGGCATTATTTAACAGGAGGAAATTGTAGTCTCTACCAGTCAACTAAGGTAAAGCATTTTGGAGGAGAATAAATATTATTTTAGATATTATGCTATTTATTATTTCATTATTATTTTTGAAGTTGTTGTGAAAATAAAATGTTTTATATTCTCTAAGGTGTTCTTATAAGGTTATTAGATCATAATGAAAATAACACCCTGAATTAAGGTTTATTTAATACTACAATTGGACATCACTTTGTAAACTAGATTATAATATCAAAATATATTTAAATGAAAAACTATTATAAAAGGTACAGTTTGAAGTGGGAATCTCTATTCTAATTGCATTTATCAATAGTAAAATGTAAAAGGTGAATTAGACTATCATTGCTCTTTATGCTTGTATTTTTCATATCTTTTTGACAGAAAGCATTCTATTTCAATTTATTTTCCTTTCGAAATGCTACTTCTTCTTATATCATTTTAAATAACTAATAGACTTAATTGCAGAACAATTTTAGTTTAAATAAATTTACAGAAAAATTGAGTAATTGAGAATACAGAGCCCCCCCCCCATAATACACAATTTTTGCTATTACTGTTAACATCTTGCAGTGGTATGGAATATTTGTTACAATTGATGAACCAACATTGATTAACTAAAGTCTATATCTTAAAGTTTAGACTTTATATTTTATAGTTTTATTGGTTTTGACAAATGTATAAAGTCATGTATCCACCACAATACATCATATAGAATAGTTTGACCTGAAAATACACTGCAATTCACTGAAACATCCCTCCTCCCACCCTGCTTCCTGAACCCCTAGCAATCACTGATCTTTTTACTGTCTTTATAGTTTTGCCTCTTCCAGAATATCACTAGTTGGAATCATACTATATGTTGTGTTTTCATACTGGCTTCTTTCATTTAGCAATGTACATTTAAGTTTCCTCCATGCTTTATCATAACTGAAAAGCTCTTTCATTTATTGCTAAATAATATCCATTTCACAGTTTATTCATTCATCCATTGAAAGACATTTTGGTTGCTGCTATAAACATTCAGGTTCAGGTTTTTGTGTGGATATAGATTTCAATTTATTTGAGTAAATAACTAGGAGTGTGATTGCTGGATTGAATGGTAGACCTATGTGTAGCTTTGTAAGAAACTGTCAGACTGCCTTCCTAAGTGGCTGTACCATTTGGCATTCCCATCAGCAGTGAATGAGAGAACTCTGTTGTTCATCCTCTCCAGTATTGGTGTTGTTGGTACTCCAGATTTGCACCATTCTGATAGGTGTGACATGATATCTTAATTTTTTAAATATGCAATTCTCTAATAATAAATGATGGGAGGCATCTGTTTTTTTTCTTTTTTAATATAGTTTTATTTATTTCAGAGAGGAAGGGAGACGGAGATAGAGATAGAAACATCAATGATGAGAGACCATGATTGATCAGCTGCCTCCTGCATGCTCCCTACTGGGGATCTATCCTGCAGCCCAAGTATATGCCCTTGACTGGAATCGAACCCGGGACCTTCCAGTCTGCAGTCCAACGCTCTATACATTGAGCAAAACCAGCTAGGAGGCATCTGTTTATTTTGTTTTTTATTTTTTGCAACTTTTATTATTCTTATTTGCCATCTCTATATCTTCTTTGGTGAGGTATGTGTTCAGAACTTTTGTACATTTTGTAATTTATTTTTTTAAGCTTAAGTTTTTAATTTTGTTATTATTGACCATAGAGAGAGGAAAGGAGGGAGAGAGGGTGGGAG
>NW_005360676.1:2209447-2227887 GCF_000412655.1 Myotis brandtii
CCGAATGCCGCCTACTGAGGATTGAGCTGGAAACCCAGGCATGTGCCCTGACTGGGAATAGAACCGGTGACTTCTTGGTGCATGAGCCGATGCTCAACCAACTGAGCACATCAGCCAGGTTATAATTACATTTTTTATCAACATTCTAGTCAAGTAATGGGAATTCTGATTATCCATACATGTTTGTGACATTTAACAAATGATTCTGTCATTCACCAGACCATAAGGTTCATGAGGCAGAGACTGGATCTAATTTTGCCCATCCCTCTACCTTCAAGGAATAGTATAATTCCTGGTATACAGTAAGTACATATATTGTTTATTGAATGATTAATCACATGAATGGATTTTCTTAAATATTAATCAATGATATCACAGTAAGGTGACCACTGGAATTTAAGAACGTCTTTGATAGTAGGAAGGACTTCATAATAAAAATGATGCTTTTAATCTATGCTAAATGTTACCACAGTAAATCCTGGAGGTCACCAAACTTGGGGTTAGGTGGGTGAAAGTGAAAGCAAAATAGAAAGCCAAAGACAAACCAATTGTCCTAGGTACTTATTTTCTCAATGCTCATGAAAAAAATCTTATATGTTAGGTACAAAGAATAGGAGTTTAGGAAGTTCAAGTGTGAGCAGAATGTCAACATATATATGAAGATACACTATATTTGGACCTAGGCAAATATATAAGCAGTAATATTGTCTAGGAAATAACACTGGTTAGTGGAAACAGTATGAGTTCAAGAAGTTTTTTGTTTTAATTAAACATATATGTAATCTTCAGCTTTTCATTATCTGTCATTTTGATCACATTATGACTTTCACAAGACTTTTATGAAATCTAATAGAACACATACAAAGCTAATAGATAAGTTTCTCAAAAAAAGAGGCCATTCAATATGTACATACAATGTATTTACTAAACATTGGCCTCCAAAATCAGATTTATGCCTCCCCAAATTAAATCTAAGCCTTTCTTCACCCCATCACCCTACTCAAGCATTCAGATTATACCTGTTTTCTACCTTTCTCAATCCAAATGGTTATACTAGTTCACTTGAAAGTGAAATTTACATAATAACCACATTGATGGGCAGACATGGTCCTAACCTAGTTCAATTGACTCCCCCAAATATTTGCAAGTATATTACATCTTCTTCCCCTATAAAGTTTATATTGTCTTATTTTTTTCTTCAGTTTTCCCAATTTTAGTGATACCAATGAACTATGAAATGGGCTGTAAAACAGCAGGCTTAAGGTGAATAGAAAGGACTTAGCAATACAAAATAAATTATTCTCTGAGTCTCCAGAGTATATGTGCTTTCCTTATAGCCTGAACTGTTACTCTAACTTTTGAAAGTCCTGAAACTACAAGGTGGTTAAAACCACTAATCTTAGCATTTCAACTAAAACATAATAATTGAAAAATTATACATAATAATTGAAAAATTATTTTGGTTACATAAAATAAATCACTTGTAAAAGGATAAGAGTAAAAACTGGTATCCTTACCATGACAGAGTTTCAGTTTTACATTTTTGGAAAATAGATTAAGATAGTTGATCTAAAATAATCATAAATATGAAATAATGATGAATAAATCAGCTCACATTATAGATAAACTAGAGGCCAGATGCACAAAAATTTGTGCAAGAGTAGGTCTTCCTTCCCCCGCTGCCAACACCAGCTTCCCTCCGGCACCCGGGACCTGGGCTGCCAGCACTGGCTTCCCTCTGGCACCTGGGACCCAGGCTGGCTTCCCTCGGCCCTGGCTTCATCAGGAAGGACATCCAGAATGATGTCCGGAAGACATCCAGTCAAATTAGCATATTACCCTTTTATTATTATAGATGATAGCTGCTCTATTTAAAAAGACAGTACAGCCCTAATCGGTTTGGCTCAGTGGTAGAGCATCGGCCTGCGGACTCAACGGTCCCGGGTTTGATTCTGGTCAAGGGCATGTACCTTGGTTGCGGGCACATCCCCAGTGGGGAGTGTGCAGGAGGCAGCTGATCTATGTTTCTCTCTTATAGATTTTTATAACTCTCTATCCCTCTCCCTTCCTCTCTCTAAAAAATCAATTTAAAAAAAAAACCTGTAAAAAAAAGACAGTACAGCCCAGCCAGTCTGGATCAGTTGTTGAGCATCAACTCATGAACCATGAGGTTACAGTTCCATTTCTGGTCAGGGCACATGCCTGGATTGTGGGCTTGATCCCCAGTAGAAGATGTGCAGGAGGCAGCTGATTGATGATTCTCTCTCATCAATGATGTTTCTACCTCTCTCTCCCTCTCCCTTCTTCTCTCTGAAATCAATATATATATATGATTTCATAGTACAGCTAAATGTAGGGAAAGTGCTCTGAAATTAGAGGTTCTTGTTCTAACTCTACCAAAATGTGCTGTGTGATATTGCATAACCGGGGAACCTCTCTTAATACTAGCTATATCATTTATGAAATGAGCACATTCTTAACATGATCTAATGACTCTTGTATCTATGATTTCCAAGTAATATTTAAGTTTATTTCCTGTTTAAAATCAATCATAATAAAAAACAAGTAGAAATGAAACCTGTCATTTCTGTACAACAATCCTTCCCCACAGGGTTATTGTACAGTTAAAGTAATATATGTACATATGTATTGTGAAATCCTATGACATTGTTATTAACTAGAGGCCCAGTGCACAAATTCGTGCACCAGTAGGGTTCCTCAGCCTGGCCTGCTTCTCCAACATCCCTCTAGGGGTCCCAGATTGTGAGATGGCACAGGCTAGTGCACGATCAGGACCAGGGAGAGATGCAGAAGGTTGGCCAGCTGGGGAGGGACCACGGGAGGGCTCCAGGGTGTGTCCGGCCCATCTTGCTCAGTTCCCATCGTCTGGATCCCAGCAGTAAGCTAATCTACTGGTCAGAGTGTCTGCCCCCTGGTGGTCAGTGCATGCCATAGTGAGTGGTTGAGTAGCCTTAGCATATCATTAGCGTATTACACTTTGATTGGTTGAACGGCCGACTGGTCAACTGGACACTTAGCATATTAGGCTTTTATTACATAGAATTAGCAAATCAGACTGAGGTGAAAGTCTATACTTCAGCAAGACTATGGTGAAATTAAAGGGTTTCCTAAAAAGCACATGATTGGATTGAGATTTAATCTTTTTCAAGAAACTTGGGGAAAACATAGTCTTATCTTGTATGTGTATAAGGTTCAAGTTTCTTATAAAATTAAAATATCCATGGAAGAGAAAAAATTAAAAAATGACAGAATTTACTTCATATTCAGTTTCAAGCAGACCATGTATTTGTGTTTATCTTGTCTTTTTTTTTAATATTTACTAAAATGTTTTCTTTGAACCATGTTACAAATTACAAACTTATTGTGTAGTGACCACACAATGCAATATACAGATGGTATGTTATAAAATTGAGCACTTGGAAACTATATAATTTTATTAACCTATGTCACCCCAATAAATTTAATGAAATTTTAAAAAATTGTCATTATAACTCACAAAAACACCACTTAATCTCAATCTTTAACTCAGCTCTGTCTGCTTCATTGTCCTTAATTGCATGCTATGCTTTCATTAGGGCGGTTGGCTCTGCCCTCTCTTGTGTTCTCTAAATCATCCCTGGAGAGTTTCCAGATCCTCCAGGCCTGCCCCTCATCAAGGCCTGTCTTGTGATCACAGTCATTCTCTGATGCCATGTTGGCACATACTGCCCTTTATTTTGGGAGCTGAGACCATGCCTATCCTCCTTTCAGGGATTTCTTGCCTTGAATAATTTGGATTGTTGAACTCCTTTACCAAGGTTGAAAGAAGAACTTGAAAAAAAGTTCCAATATTTGGGACCTATTTATTTAGAAACAAAATTAAACATCCTCTATGCAGTTTTCTCTGTGTTTTGGTAAGTTGTGGGGAAATCATAATCAAATGAAAAGTTAAGGTTCAATTTGTTAATTAACAACATTGTTTACTTTTTATTATATGTACTTGTTTGGGGTTTTATTTTTGTTTATTTGTTGGGGGGTTTGGGGATTGAGGACAGCTCATTTCTTTGGTTTCATATGTCTTCAAGAAAACTTAAAATGCATCAAATAGGTATGACTAAAAACAGTATAGCCTTATAATTTAAAATTCAGTAATATTATTTTTATTCAGATTTTCAATGTACATTTTAAAGAAGTAAAGTGAACTGAGTTATTTGAGGTACATTTTCACCTCAAATGAAAATTTGAGGCAGAGAGATTGACTTTCAGTATTTGAAATATCATCTTATTTTAAAATTCTTTGGGATTGGCATGTTGTTTTTATTTTTATACACATATGCGGCAATTTGCATAATTTAATCTATTTAGAAAACAAAGTTATGTTTAAACTAAAGTACTTGGTATTCACAGAAAATAGTCAATGATCACCTGAGGTGTGTTATGTTCCAGTCAATGGACTCAGTGCTTATACGCATAGCAACTATGTAAGGTGGTTTATACTATGGATGTGGAACAGGCACAGAGAGTTTAAGAAACTTGACCGAAATGATATAGTCAAAAAATTGCATAATTGCTCACAAACTTACTCACTTCCCAGTATCATCTTTTATATTCAGGCATACACATACATAGCTAAATACATATATGTAGAGGTGTAGTATGCATCATTACATAGTTAAAATTATTCAACAAGATATATGTATATACTATCAAAATATAATGGTGACTGCAAAATGGTAGACAACACACACACATTTGAAGTGGCAAAATTTCAAAACCTAGGGATGCTTCACACACAACACCTATGTATATGTCTCTGTGTACAAATGCTTGTGTGTGTGTGTGTGTGTATGTGTATTGCTTTTTGGAGAGCTTGCTTTTAATAAAATACAAACCTATGACTGATACATGGGTTCATGCTTCTCTATCGTTCACTATAACTTTTCCCCATTAGTCACTTTTCCCCTATTCATAGGGGGTCCCAGTCATTCAGGGATTTCTTGGGCCACAATGATACCTAGAGTTACATAATTCTCTTAAGGTCTGAAGTAGGCCACCACAGGGTCATGATGTTTTCTATATAAGAAACTGCCCTGTTCTGAATATTAACTTTATTTATTTAGTTGGTGTATTATATAGTTTTTATAAAGGAAATATATTTTCCTTAAATCTTTGGATTTATCTTAGTTAATCTGTTTTTGAAAGAATCCAGCACAATACCTAGTGTGTAATATGTCAGGCACTTAATTAAGTTTAATGAATAAATGGGAATATAATAATTATGCTTCAGACAGCATAGAAAGAATAGATAAAATGTAGTTTTATGTTAATAAGCATAGTGAATACCAATATTGGGCTAAAATGTATGTGGGATCAGAATATTCCTTTCATTATATTAGAAAAGAAATACCCAGTCAAGAATAGTCAAACTAACTCTGCCATGCCTGTCCTGTGGTCTGACAATAGATGAATTAAGAATCATGTATCAGGAAGACATATCATTCCAGCACTTTTTGTATCTGCTATCTTATTGGTCTTTGCAATCACATAAATAAGGAAGAATATTTTTTAACACTAGAATACCAACTAATAAGGAATAAAAGCACTTAAACTGAAATAAATCACTGAAAATAAATTAAAACTTTGAAGGATAAATGCTAATGAAAAAGAAAAAAATTATTTGTGTTTATACATATGTAAAATATTCACATTTATCAAAGTGTAGATACAAAATTATTTCTTAATTAAAAAGTTAACAGAAAGTTCTTATGTATTATAAAATAATTTCTATTCTTTCCAATATGTATAGGAAGACATTGTGTTTGTTTGGAGGTTAATCCTTACACTTCACACTTGACTTCCTGCACATCAGTATTTTGCAGAACACATCTGAGTGTCTGAGACTTTCTCATTTCTTGTTCTTCCAACTCTTTAACTCCATTCCTCTCTTCACATATCAATAAGAAAATAGAAGCAGTGGGAAGAGAAATTCCATACCTGTCAATAAATCAGTTTTTTGCCTCTATATCCCTAATTCTTTGTACTCACATTGTAAGACTAACCATTCTTCCACCTGAAGCCAAAACCTCCAAGTTGTATACTGAATCCCATTTCCCCTGCCTGGAAAACATTTTTCCAACGATTAACCCTTCTTTACTGTATTATAATTTAATTTTTACTCAACCATTAATATCAACACACACACACACACACACACACACACACACACACACACACATATATATTTATTTATATATATATCATAATACCACTTATATTAAAAATATCTTTACCCCATATCTTCTTTCAGCTAGCTACTCCTAAGTTTTATTTTCTTTTTTATATAGAAACTCTTGCAAATTTTATCTGGAATCCTTCCCCCATTTCTTTTACACTTATTTTCTTTTGGCATCATGTAACATGCTTGTTGTTGATACCCAGTTGTTTTTAACAAGATCATCGTTGATGTCCATTTTTGCAAATCAAATCTTCAAGCCTCAGTCTTCAATTTTTGAACCAGTCTGCAGTCTTTAACCAAGTTAACTCACATTCCCCAAAGCACCTTCATCCGTTGTTCTCCAGGATCCCATCTCCCTGGTTCTGTTTTGTCACTGACCTTGCTTGGATTGCTAACCTAAGAGGCGTGTCAAATACAACATTCTAAAAATAAAACTTTTTTTAACTTGACTTTCTTCAATAAATGTTCTCCTTGTAGTTATTTAAATTTAAGAGAATGATAATTATTCTCATTTTTTTTCTGGCCAAAATTTATACATCAACCTAATCTCTCTCCTTTCCCACACCCACTTGCTAGTCCATATGAAAATGCTGTTGGATATGTAGAGGCTCAGCATTTTCACAACCTTCTCAGAAAACATCATCTCTCGCTTTGAATATGACATTAGTCTCCAAACCACTATCCTTGATCTAATCCTGTTTCTCTAAAGCCAATCCCTGCATAATCTAATTGCTCTTCTCATCTCCCAAAGGAGTAAACATGAAAATGACACCCTCCCCTGCAGAGTCCTGTGTTGCTGAGGCCTGATCTCCCGTCTTTCCCCACTGTTCCCTTTTCTCATTCTGCTCCTTCACTCTGGCCTACCTGTCTGGAGAAAACACCAAGAAAGTCTCCCCTCAGATTTGTAATTGTCTTCACTCTTCTTGGAGTACAGTTCTCAGAGAATTGCAAGGCTACTTAAACATTTTTGTTTCAGGATTCAGCTTAAATATCACTGTTTCAGAGAAAGCATTTCCTAACCTGTCCATCTCTATTGGCCACAAGTCTGAGTCCTTGTCCTCCTTTATTTCTTGTGATCACATATCACCATTTGAAACATTAAACATGGATTTTTAAAATCTCCCTCCCACCTCCACTTAAATGTAAGCTCCACAGGGAATTAGTATATTTTTTTAATTGCATCTTCAACACCAAGAATAATTACCAGGGGTATAGGAGCCATATGAAGAATATTTATTGAATGCATAAATGAATTACATAGGAAGCAAAGCAAACAAGTTTAAATGATTTATAAATCACTATGGCTGAAAATAGTCTTAAGATTAGTTGTTTTGCTGCTATCAGAATGGACAGAAAGAAAAACTGTTAGACCAGAAGCTATTATTTTTCTCATACCTTTGACTGTTTTTAAAAGAGTTTCTAGAATTTTATTCTTGATTTTTCCGGCAGACTATATTATGCAAGAGTGTAATATAGAATAACAATATTTATTGATTATCAATCTAAGCAGATATCTTGAATTTCCCCCCAAAATAAGGGAGATAAACAAGAATATAGGCCCTCCTGGTTTTAAGAACAAACACAAATGCATTAAGCAACAGTTTAAATTTTTTAAAAAAAGTTTATATGTCACAATTCATTTAAAAAGTTTTAGTAATTATAAAACAGTTTTAAAAATTATATCATGCATATTCTAGTTAATGCACCATCTCCCAGCAGCCTCTCGTTTTCCCCTAATCCACATCATAATTATATAATAGTTCTTTCACCACATTTCTAAACATTAATTTTGCTGTCATAAAACTCATCCTCAGTCATTCTTCAGTATTTTATATTTTCAACATTGGTGCTTATTGGATTGGCAAAACTAAATTATCTTCTAATCCAGTTATTTTATTGAATAAAATATTGACATGAAAATTTAGAATCTATATAGAAAAATAAATATACTGCCTGACACAGTAAGGGACACATAGAGACATGGAACTATTCCCCCAGCACTAAAAAATTGATTGCTTAGGCTTTTCAGAGTGGCCATGTATTTTTAGAGTCAAAACTAGTAGTAAAGGCTGCTTCAGAAGATTCAGAATTTTCTCTTTGAAATTGGTTTCTCCTATGAGCTCATCTATAGTGGTTTTATGGTATATAATGGTATTATCTTAAAGTGTTAAAGTTCTACATCAGTAAAATAACATATTCATTATACAAGCATGCTGTTCAAAATCATCATTTCATTCTACGTTACTTTTTGTCTACTTTTTAAAGTCTGGCTAATATTTTTAAGATATACTCTTTAGATTAGTAGAACAATTAATATTCATTTATATTGTTTTTCATAGATTCTAAGTCTGAAGAGATTTCAGGAAAGTCCTATCAAAAATAGGATCTTATTCTTCTGGTTGAAATTTAATTAGAAAAAACTAAGTTCCTTTAAAAAATATATTGTTTAAACATCATACTTGAATGTACATTCTATTTCACTGATTGTGTTTTTGAAAAACTGAAATACGTACTTTTCCTGATTTTATACTTTATAACTACACATTTTGATTAAAGATCCACTGCCAATATGAAACAGATAAACTGACATTTTTTAATAAGTTCTCAGGCACTATCATTAATCATAATCTTCAACTGTCTGTGGCAGCTCATGTTGCACTTTGAAAATTCCACTGTGTGGAAATGCTCCCAGCACATTGAGATATTTTGATTGTGTCATCATTACTTTAGCAAATGACTAAGTCATGTGCTATGAGATAATGCTTGTTTTTAATATAGAAAGGAGAATAGCTATGTTCTTGCTTCAGAATATGTTAATACAATTTCAAAATGGACTGCAGGAAAGGATAGAGCTTGCTGAGAAATACATATTGCTGAGGTGTCCCAATGTGGGAAAACAAACAGCAAATAAAATCTGTACACTTTTTGTGGTGCCATTTCATATACACCCCAAACAAAAAATCATGTTTATTGCCCCTCAAAACAATCATGTGTAATTGGTTTTATCTTTATTAAATAGAATTAGATACTGCAACCAGGATGGTTAAGCAAGTTGATAAACATATAGAGGGCACAGCTAAGCTGTACCCCAAGTTTTCTGAGAAAAAATTAATGACTTCCTGGTAAAAAGTATTTCAACTCAAAACTTTGTTCAGTAGAAAATAAGCAAAGAAGTGAAAAATGGTTATAAGCAAAATGTAGATTTCCCTTTATGATGGAAGCTATATGTTAAGGATTTATGTTTGTATCTGTTTACACTGGTATAGTATTGATAGATATACATATTTAGACATGTGATTGTATATGTGGCTTTCGATTATTTCTGAAATCTTACCTAATAATAGACAAACATGTAAATTAACCGTCCCTCTGCTACGCTCACCAGCCAATTAGGAGAGTATGCAAATTAACCCAACAAAGATGGCAGTTAATTTGCATATGTAGGGGCGAAGCGGCAGAGCGAAAACCAAAGGCTCCGTCCAGAGTGAAGGCCTGGGTCCCGGGTGCCGGAGGAAAACCAGTGCCGGCAGCCAGGGGAAGGGAAGGCCTATTGCACGAATCTCTTTGTGCAACAGGCCTCTAGTATATTATAAGTACAAAATACAATGTATAACATTGCTTTAAAGTTTAAAGTGTATTAATAAAACTACTCAAGTATCATCAAGCAAGAACATAGCTATACTCCTTTCTTTCTATATTAAAAGCAAGCATTATCCCATAGCACATGACACAACATTTTTAAAAATGCAGGGTTGGGGAGAATTATGTTTATAGTTTTTTATATAGAAAATAATACAATAATTAAATAATAATAAATCAAGATTGAACTTGGTGTTTCTTGTACTCACAACTATAAACCTGTTTTGGCCCCACCCTGTACATTTTAAGATCTCTTTGTGCTATTCCACAAAGGCATCTTGCTCTCTCCCTCAGTTAATCTTTCCTTAATTTTTAATTATTTATCCCTAAACAACATACTGTGTGGAGTTTGGGGGGCCACTTTTTGATATTTATATGAACAGTGCTTATTCTTTTGTGATTTGAATGCTCTCACAAACATTCCATTTTTGAGAGTTAGATATATTCATACATGTTGTCAGCAGTGACTCCAATAGAAAAAATGGTCACCAATTATTAAACTTTGCCATTGTCAGAGCATATCATTTCATTTCTTGTATGTAGTAAAATTTACTTAAGTGTGACACTGTTTTTATTATATGTTTGTCAGGGTTTGGTTTTTGTTTTGAATTCTTTTCTTTTGCAAACAATTCCACAATAAAAATGCATGTCCATGACTCTTTTTTTTAAAATTTTTTATTGATTATTTACAGAGAGGAAGGGAGAGAGATAGAGAGTTAGAAACATTGATGAGAGAGAAACATCGATCAGCTGCCTCCTGCACACCCCCCACTGGGGATGTGCCCTCAACCAAGGTACATGCCCTTGACCAGAATCGAACCTGGGACCTTTCAGTCCGCAGGCCGATGCTCTATCCACTGAGCCAAACCGGTCCCGGCATGTCCATGACTCTTGGTATGCACAGGAAAATATTTTCCTTCATTGAACACCTAGGAATACAATGGCTGTGTCATAAATTCAGGCATGTTCAATTGTACTGTGAAGTGAAAATTGTTTTCCAAAGTTGTTGCATGAATTTAAACATTCAGCAGGGGTGTCAAAAATTGCCTTTGTTGCCTAGCCTTTTCTGCACTTAATGTTACATACACTTTTTTTTCAACACAGTGTGTGTAAAATAATTTTTACTGTGATCTGAGTTTTCATTTCTGAGATTATTGATGAGGGTAAGCATATTCTCACAAAATTTTATGTATTTTTCTTTTTTGTTAAAACAAGCTCAATATTTTATTAATATTTTCTGTTGATTTGAATGCTCCTTCAAATAATTTGTAGCGACTCTTTATAGTTTCTGTATTTAAATCCTTTATTGATTATGTGTATTGTTAATATCTTCATTAGTCTTTTGACTTGTCAAATTTTGCTCTTGATAGTGTATTTATTAGGCATAAATTTTTAATTTCAAAGTAATCTTTTTTCTTTGCCTAATTATATTGAGATCTTTAATAAATCTTTCCACTTGCTGAATTAATAAAGCTTTCCTTCTAAGATTTTTTAAATTGGCCTTCCAGATATGGATATTCATTAGTTATTGATATTTTTATGTTATAATGAAAAATTCATGTTTTTTCCAGATGGGTAACAAATGGATCCAACACCATTTATTTAATACTTCACTATTCCACTGTAATAACAGGTCTGTATATATGAATTTTTTGTATAAATAAATGATGACCTGATTCTATGAACTAAAGAATTACACATTCCAGCACAATTATAACAGTATATTTTATTACCATCGCCATATAAGTAGTCATAATGTGAACTAGGAAAAATCCTTCTCTTTGGTTGTCCTGTAGGTATACCCTGTATATGTTTGGCTTCTTTCTCTTATATTAATTTTTGAATTATGCTATCAATTTTTTGAAAAATTCTGTAGGTTTGTGTTGTAATTAAAATTTGGAGAAAATATTTTATTCATTCTAATAATTTTCTTATAATTCATATGTTTTTTTCTGAATTGTCTTCACATAATATTTTTAATTCTTACATTGCTCTTCTTTTCTTTTTTTTTTTTCTTAATTTGCTGAGTTGGAGATAACTAATTTTTAAAAAGAAACGGTAAGAGAGATGCCAGCAAGAAAGTGGAATAAGTGGAGTAGGAGGCTCCTGACTTTCTTTTCTCTCATAGATACAGAAAATAAACATCCACACATGAATAAATCAATTCCCTCTGAGAAAAATCCAAAACCAGTTGGGTGACATCTACACATTGGGTGACTAAGAAAATACCAAGGTTTGAAAAAGTAGGAAAAGCTGAGACAGGCTAGTAATATAATCCCCACCCCCATGAAGAGCCTCACACTCAGAGGGAACCCCCCAACCACCAGCTTCTTCCTGAGGAGAAAAGGGTTTAGACTGCACATTCAGCGCCCCAACTTTTACGACTGCCACTCAAGGAACTGGCTCCCAAATCACCTTGTTATCATGGGACGGCCTCTGTGTCCCCGCCTGTCACTGATGGAAGTGGGCTTCTTGCGGTGCCACAGGAACAAGAATTACCTGAGGCCCCCATGGGAGGATGAGGTGCTGCAGAAAGCTTTATAGATAGGTAACATTAAGGGGGTTCCCTTCCAAGGTCCCATCTCTCTCCATCTCGCCATAGAAGAAGTCCCATCTTATCTTCAGCAGGGCTAGGATTAAAGCCACTGCCCAGACTCTTAGCTCCATATTAAAATCCATGTCAGCCCAGCATCTGGCCAGCTTAGCTTGTGCTCCCAGCTGTAGTCCATAGTGTGTGGGGTCTTCATGGCCATGGGCCATGAGCCATGGGCCGTGCACTCCTTTCACAGAGCAAGGGGGTGCAAGGATGCAGGAGCAAACCAGCAGGAGGAACAAGAGAGAGATGATTCTTTTCTGGGGATTTTCACTAGGAGTTTAACCAATGAATCCTTCAGGATTTCATTTGCTTGCAGCTCCACCCCTCTAGGCAATTATCTTTTCCCCAGGTTAGACTTACAGGCAAGCACCTTCCTTGTGTACCCAACTTCATATTCCTTACCCCAGTGGTTTGCAGGGAATGTGCCTGTGATTCCCTGGGGAGTGTAAAGTTGCAGCTTCCTGGTGAAGCTGCCCAGATGACCATGCTTATAACGTCTGGCTTCCTCTTTGCTTTCTTCCTATTTAAATATTAACTACCTAGTTATGATGTTAACAACCTGATGAGGTTCTGCACTTGCAAAGCACTTGGGGACCACATTAAAAAAGAGGCAGTTTTATACAAAATTCTTCACCACCACCACCACCACCAGTGCAAAAAAGAGCAAGCAGGGTGGGGTTTGACTGCAAACTTTCCCAGCTGCTGCCAGCATCCAGGTTCTCATCAGCCCTCAGCTGGGAGCTGACTTAAATCCTTTGAGAGCCTGAAAGGGCTGTGGACACTTCCCCTGCTTTCTCTTCTGAGTGCTCCCCAGTAATAAAACAGTCTTCAGCTTCTCCCTGGTAGGAGCATGTCCACATGAAAAGAGCCCCAACTAATAAGGCTGCCACCCGAGGGACTGACTACCAAATCACGCCGCTCTGGGAACTGACAGACCTCTGTAATTGTGAGTCCCCCGGGACACAGAAAACAAAGAGGCGGTTTTATATGGACACATGAGCACTTCTAGTGGCTATTCCCCAGGCTTAGCACAGAGCTAGTGGGCAAAACACCCAGCTCCCTGCTCCTCCCTCAGAGAAGCTAGACTGCATATCTGATGTCCTGACTTTTCACAGTTGCTGCCTAACAGTCAGGCTTCCAATTAGCCTGTGTCTGGGAGCTGACAGGGCGGGCGATTAGTCCTCCGGGAGCCTGCGTGTGCATGTGGGATTTCCCCTCCTTTGGGGCACTGACTGGACTCTGCCCACACTAATCTTCTGAGGACCCACAGAGAACAAAGGCAGGGATTTAGAAAAGCGCAAGGCACCAGCTTCTTGGGCCAGCCTGAAGGTTTTTGCGTTTATATTCATCAGGCATATTGGCCAACAGTTTGTTTTTCTTGTAGTTCTTTACATGGTTTTGGTATCAAGGTAAACTGGCTTTGTAAAATGAGTTTGGAAATTTTTTTCCCCTATTCAATTTGTTAGACGAGTTTGTGAAGGATTGGCATTAGTTTCTAGAAGCCACCTATTCCTGAATTTTTGTTTTTGGGAGATTTCTTTGTACTGCTTCAGTCTCTCTACTCATTATTGATCTGTTTGGATTTTTTTTATTTCTTTGTGATTCAGTCTTAGTAGGTTGTATGTGTCTAGGTCGGGTGGGCAAACTTTTTGACTCGAGGGCCGAAATGGGCTCTTAAACTGGACCGGAGGGCCGGAACAAAAGCATGGATGGAGTGTTTCTGTGAACTAATATAAATTCAAAGTAAACATCATTACATAAAGGGGTACGGTCTTTTTTTTTTTTAGTTTTATTCATTTCAAACGGGCCGGATCCTTGGATTTTTTTTATTTCTTTGTGATTCAGTCTTAGTAGGTTGTATGTGTCTAGGAGGGTTTTTTTTTGGGGGGGGGGAGGGTGTTACCCAATTTGTTTGTGTATAATTGTCCATAATAGTCTCTTATGATCCTTTATATTTCTGTATTAGTTGTAATGTCTCCTTTTTCATTTTTATTTTGAGTCTTCTCTTTTTTTCTTGGCCTAGCTAAAGATATGCCACTTTTATCTTTTTTTAGGAAAAAAATTCTTAGTTTTGTTGAGCTTTTTTATTATCTTTCTAGTTTCTATTTGATTTATTTCTGTTCTGAATGACACCAAGTCTCACAGTTTGTTAACCAAGAGATTCCCAAAAGTGATGAATTAAAAAAAAAATTTACAGCCAAATATATCTTAGTGAAACTTCAGAACCAAAGAAAAGCAACCTGAAAGAAAAAGAGAGAGGGATAGATTACTTTGAAGAAAAATAAAATAGACTGTCAGTTTATATCTTAACAGTAATGATGGTAGCATAGGCAGCAAAATACCCTTTGCTTTAAAGTTAAGCCAAATAAATCGATACACTAATTTTATATATAAATGTTTTTTATTTTTGTACAATTTTACTAAAGAAATTGATTCCTTGTCCTTCTTCTACTCCTTGACAAACAAGTTATCTTCTGGGTAAATTTAGAAGACAAGGCATCTGATTACAGTCTGATGAAAACACAGGCTGTGAGAAGTACTAATTGCATATTTTTAAAGAATTGCTCATGCTCATAATGCATATATTAATGATTTTTTTCCAGTTGAGAATTTTTTCCATCATAATCTTAGCACAGAAATAAAGATAATATGATTAAGTGAATGTAGGTACCAACAACACCCTCTTACAAAGTCCTTTCAAAAATGTTTTATGAAAACTTCTTAGAAAGGAAATATCTATTCTAGCACTCAAAAAGAGAAATGTATATTTTAGTTTTCAACAGAAATTCATTTTTCATTTATTATTAATGTCTCAAAAATTCATTCTTTTTTTAAGTGTATATTTTTATTGATTTCAGAGAGGAAGGGAGAGGGAGAGATAGAAACTTTAATGATGAGAGAGAATCATTGATTGGCTGTCTCTTGCACGCCCCCTACTGAGCCCGCAATCTGGGCATCTGCCATTGACGAGAATCAAACTCAGGATTCTTCAGTGAAGGCCAACATTCTATCCACTGAGCCAAACCGGCGAGGGCAAAAAATTCATTCTTTATATAAACTTCCTCATGTCCAAGTCCCTCTTTCATTCTCTAAGTTTGAGTGGCCATAAAGTCACTCATCATAGTTCATTCATATTTCAGGTCCTCTGCATAAACTGCCAGGATCCTTACACAATTGCTAAATTATGTAAGTTTATTCTCATTATGTATTTATGTACTTTTCTTCAAAACGGTGGGTGGAATTACATAATTAAACTCTAAGGAAATAAAGGGGAATAATGATAAACCAGAAATGACCAAATTTAAAAGTGGAAGTAAACACACACATACACACCAAAAAACAAATAGTACTCTGTAATCAGTATTCTTATTTGGAATACAAAGGATCAGATAAATATTTATATTTAAAATTACATATTATAGCATTATAATTAGAATTTATAATTCTGAGGTACACAGAAGAAACACATTATAAAAAGAAAACATGTTGCTTCATTTTAATTTAACAATTATATTTTGTAACACCAGTGGCTCATTCATATTGTGGATATAAAATTATGTAAATTAAAATCTTAGTAAATTGTATGTTAGAATTTCTTTGGCAAATGTCACATCTCTGTGATATATTATCTTTTCTCACAATGGGAAAAGGAACAGAATTATTTTTAATTTAACATCAAGTCTAGTCAAAGGGGCTTTATGAAAAGACAAAGAGAACTTGCTATTCGTCTGCTGCAGTCTGCTTACTGAACCAGGAGGGGTCATGAGGACTTGAAGAGAGTGTCATAAAAGGTACATTCATGATGACAGCTCCTAGAGTGTGTTGGGACAAAGAATGCTTAAGCCGTATCTCACGAGTAAAAAAGGGGATTTTGCTGAGGGAGCTATTTTTAAATGCCCCCTTGAGGAAGCATATCAGAAGAGATAGGGGAGGAATTTTAAGTGGCCATCAGGTTAAAAATTAACTTCCCTTAAGTGAAATACAGGTGAGGGATCCCCAGTGGAAGACAGCTTCTGAAAGTTCACAAATCTTTCCACAAGTGATAGAGTCTGATTACCTACTAAATTTAGGGAACATCAGTGACAGATCATGACAGTACTGGTCAACCGGGACCTGGCCAGGCCACTGCTCCAACACTGAAAGAATCATTAGCCATGCTTAGCGAGCTGGAGAACTTGTGAGAAAAAGAAGCATAAGAGTGGGGAAAATTAGAGAGAAAACCAATTATACCCATTTCAGGTGTCCAGAATAGAACAGGCAAGGGAAGAAAGAGAATGAAAATTTCACTTGAAATGGAATTCAGAGTTTGCTCATTATGTAGTAGCCAGGATTCTTTAGAGAAACAGAGCATAGGATGTGTGTGTATGTAATGTGTATATATATAAATATTTATGTCTAACTATTATCTATCTATCTATCTATCCATCATCTATCTATCTATCTATCAAGAGAGAGATTTTTAGAAATTACCTCATGTAATCATGGGGCTGAGAAATCCGAAATCTGCAGGCTAAGCCAGTAGGCTGTAGACCCCAGGAAGAGTTGCAGTTTCTCTTCCTCCAGAGAACTATCATTTTTGTGTTAAAGACTTCAACTGATTGGTGTGAGGCCCACCCATATAATCAGAGGTAGAGTCTGCTTTACTCAAAGTCCATGGATTTAAACGTTAATCTTATCTTAAAAATACCTTCGCAGAAAAAACATCTAGATTGGTAGTTTCTGGGTATCATGGCCAACCAAAGTTAACCCATATAATTAATTATTACATATGGGTAGCTGTTTTAATCACTAAAATAACTTTATTTTGAACTAAAAGTGAAGTGATCGAGAATTTTATTGTATAAAGCCAGAAGGAAAAGTCTTAGGATTGATCTAAAGTCTATCAATTAAATTAGGAAAATTACATATATGCAAAGTCAATCGGGGGGAAAATAGTATTGCTTCAGTCAAGCCTTAAAATAACATTGCATTAAGAATGGTAACAGAGGAGGAACCAAGATAGCGGCATAGGTAAACACCTGTACTTGCTGCTTCCCACAACCCCATCAAAATTACAACTAAAATACAGAACAACTATCATCCAGAATCATGGGAAAGCTGGCTGCATGGAAGTACTACAACTAGAGAGGTAAAGAAGAAAGCGCATTGAGACTGGTAGGAGGTGCAGAGGCTCAGAATGGGCTGGTCTGGCACCCGGGTGTGCTGCTTTTTTAATCGGGAGGGTAATCACCTCTTTGGAGGCCGCCTGGAGGAGCAAGGAGTCCCAGCCCCACACCAGATCCCCCAGCCCAGGGTCCCAGAGCTGGGGAAAGAAGTCGCTATAGGCAGTAAGAACTAAGGACTGTAAAAACCCGTGCAGATTGGGGGTCAGTGACACAGAGGCTACTGGAGACCCAGCTGCTCCTCTTAAAAGGCCAGCACTGTGAATTGAACTTACAAGCTCCCACGTCCTCTGAACTCCAGTGCAGGGCAAGGCTCTGGGGGACCCAGACACATATGGGGAGAAACTGGACTGTATGGCATCGGGGCAGGAACATGGGGGACAGCTTCCTTCCAGACAGTGGTGCTCACAGCTTGTTCCCATGCTGGGACCTCCCCAGTACAAGGCTGACTGGCAGCCATTTCTGTTTGCTCCACTCTGGTGATTACCTGAGACCCCGCCCCACCCAATTTATAACCCCACCCAAGCTATATGCAGTGGCTTTTGCATATGAATGGCCTGTCCTTTCTCAACCTAAAACCTGTCAAACAAGCTGCAGCAGGGTCAGGGAGCCCCAAAACTATCAATAAAAGGCCCAAGGCGAGCACCAGCACCAGCCTGCCTTGCTTCACAGATTGGCTTCATCTGGGCACTTCCAAACCCGATACAAAGAGGAGGAAACTGCAGAACTCTCTGTAGCTCCTGCTGGGTGGCCCCAGGCAGTTGCTGACTTTGCACCTCCTTGGAGATCCAAGAGCCAGTGTACCCAG
>NW_005360676.1:2228439-2234333 GCF_000412655.1 Myotis brandtii
AGAGAATCTTAAAAGCAGCAAGAGAAAAACAGTTAGTTACCTACAAGGGAGTACCCATATGACTGTCAGCTGATTTCTCAACAGAAACTATGCAGGCCAGAAGGGAGTGGCAAGAAATATTCAAAGTGATGAATAGCACTAACCTACAACCAAGAATACTCTACCCAGCAAAGCTATCATTTAGAATTAAAGGTCAGATAAAGAGCTTCACAGACAAGAAAAAGCTAAAGGAGTTCACCATGACCAAAGCAGTATTATAGGAAATGCTGAATGGTATTTAGAAGAAGAAGAAGGAGGAGGAGGAGGAGAAAGAAGAAGAAGAAGAAGAAGAAGAAGAAAGATAAAAAATTATGAACAACAAAGTGACAATAAATACATATCTATAAACAAGTGAATCTAAAAATCAAATGAATAAAATGTCTGATGAACAGAATAAACTGGTGAATGGAATTGAATCAGGGGCATGGAAATGGAACAGACTGGCAATTCTCAGAGGGAAGGAGGTGTTGGGGGTTGCGGGAAGAAATTAGACAAAGATCTTATATGCATGTATGCAGTACCTATGGACACAGACAGTAGTATGGCCAGGGTCTGGGGTGGGGTGGGAACTGGGTGGAGGGGAGCTATGGCAGGGGGGAAAGGGACATCTGTAGTAATCTCAACAATAAAGATTTTAAAAAAGAATGGTAACAGTTTAGAGTAGTGGTTCTCAACCTGTGGGTCGAGACCCCTTTGGGGGTTGAATGACCTTTTCACAGGGGTGGCCTAAGACCATTAGAAAACACATATATAATTACATATTGTTTTTTGTGATTAATCACTATGCTTTAATTATGTTCAATTTGTAACAATGAAATTGGGGGTCACCACAACATGAGGAACTTCTGAAAGGGTTGCAGCATTAGGAAGGTTGAGAACCACTAGAGAAAAGGAATCTCTCTCTCTCTCTCTCTCTCTCTCTCTCTCTCTCTCTCTTTCCCTCTCCTTCTGATCAGACTTTCATGTCTACTCTTCACAAATGCCCTCTATATTGTCAAGTCCAATGCAAACCCTTTAGCACTCATTTGACTGGAAGTGTCAGCAGCATTTGACAGAGTTTATCACTCCCTCCTTGATAAACTTTCTTCATGTGATTTCAGAAACACCAGTCTCTTTGTTCTCTTCCTATCTCATGAGTCACCTTTACTCAGTTTCTTCTGTAAGTTCTTATTCAACTTCTCAGATATTGGTCTCTAAATGTTAGAAATGTCTAGAGCAAAGGAAGAGGTCATTCTCTTGTTTTATTTGCATTCAACACTGAATTTATTGAATCTCGTCTTTGAAAATACCATGAAGATGCTGCAGATTTCAAACGGTGAGCCTTCAACCTAGAATCTCTCTTCAAACCCAGGTTTATGTGTCAAACTGCAAATATGATATCTCCATTTACATTGAACTTAATAAATCCCCTAAAGCAGGTACTCTTTCTCTAAAGCTGCTCTCTCTCAATCTGCCATATCAGTTGATGGAAACTGCATTAACTAATTACTATGGCACACACATTCACACACATATAAACCCAAAAATACACTCATGCAAATTGGAGCTATCTTTGACTATATTCCCTTTTACCCCACATGAAAATCATCATGATATCCAATAAATATTTCCTTCAAAAGTTTATAGACACACACATACATGGACATACACACACTCTCCAAAGACTCCCGGCATTCTGGTACAAACCAAGGTTATCTGTCTCCTGGATTATTTTAGTATTCTCTCAACTGTTCTCCTTGCTTCCAACATACAGCCACATATCAGAGATCTTTAAAACAAAGCTTAGATTATTTTAGTATTCTCTCAACTGTTCTCCTTGCTTCCAACATACAGCCACAAATCAGTCAGAGATCTTTAAAACAAAGTGAAAGCATATCAACAGTCTTCACAGAGCACTGTAATGGCTTCCCATCTTACATTGTACGTTAGTCTTTACAGTGATCTAGAAAGCTACATGAGATCTTCCCACCACATACACAGCTCTATGACTTTATTTTTAACTTTTTTTTTCCTGTTTCTTATTCTCTTCCAGTGATATTTGTTTCCTTTCTGGGCAGGGGTCACATCAAGCAGGCTCTGAGTTCCAGGCCTCTGCACTTGTCCTTTCCTCTCTCTGAAACCCTCCCCATGCACTATAGATGCTCACTCCCACACTTCTCTCTGCTCATCTGCTCCACTGTGACTTTGTTATAGAGACTCTCACAAATCACCCTCTTAGACACACACAAGAATCCCTATTCATATTACCAGGAATCACATAACTGCATATCACAAATGCCTTATTTGCTATCCTTTACCCCTCCTCAAGGTGAGACCCAGGATGGCAAGAACTTGATCTTTTTTGTGTAATGTTGTAGCCCCTATGAAGAGAACATCACCTAACATACAGTAGATGGTCAACAAATATTAACATAATGTATAGATGGATAGATGAATAGATGGGTGGATGGGTGGGTGGATGGATAGATGAGAGTTATGTTGTGATATTAGAAATAGTTGTTTATATACTGCTCCACAGGCTAAAAACCAAGGAGTAAGAAAAGGTTTTAGAAACAATTGTGCAATGAAACAGGGTGTATTATCCCAATTGCCGACAAAGTCTTCAAGGATAAAGCAATACTTTACTATGCATTTATGAAGACAGATCTTAACCTCACAGGCTTACCAGTACTGGGCCAGGAGAACAATTATTTTAAACCTACAGGTAGCACAAAAATAGCAAAGGGAGCTGGTGGACTTCAAGCAGTCTGGGAGTTGAAATAAGGGGAATCCATTAAGATCTGCATGGATACACAATGGAGGTGAAGGAGTAGGGGACATGAGAGTTGACACATTTCTTAGAGAATATCTTTAGGCATTGGTACTATATGGAGAGCTCAGACTTTGCCTTTGAGATTTGGCACAATAGGAACAATTTTTCCAGGATATAGAAATGATTGGCTACTGACTTCACTTTTTTTTCTTACTGTTAAATTCTAAAACTCTGTTCAGAGGCCTAGCTTGTGGGGATGTTTCTAATTGGCTTAATGAAAAGCTCCAAAAGGTACTTATAGACTTACTCAATGTTAATATATTTTATGAAGTTCCAGAGATAGAAATATTACTATTTAAGTTTTATCTGCTGACCACTAATATTATCCTCACACCTTGTTTTTTTATACAGTTTGCTTAATAATATTACCTTCAATATGATAGAATGATCTGGTATTTTCCTATTTGTCCCCTTTCTAAATCACAATGGTTTCTATAATAAACTTAGGATGAGTCATACATATGTCACTTAATTATTTTGATGTAATATTGAAATTACTGTTACAATCAGGCACAGAACCCTACAGATTTTAATGGAAAACATTTGTCAGTCTATCTCAAAATAAAGAGTATGCAGGAGTTTAGAAGACAATCAACCTGAATTAAGTATGTCAAGTATGTTCTTACAAATATATTTTCCCACCAAAAAAAAAAATTGATAGGTACTTTGTTTAGCCAACAATTAGCTAGACTACTTCAGCCACAATCACAAATTTATTAGATAGAAAACATTACCATTGTTTTCACCAGAATTTCTTTCAATATGATTAAAATATATGAATATTGTTCCTTCTACTTTATAAATAGTATTTTCTCAATTATACTAAGAACAAGGGATTTATAGACATATCAAAAATTGTTTTCAGCATTCTAGCCATTCTTTAGGGGTAATAAGCCTGCTCTCTTAAAAACTGAACATGATTATATTCAGAGTAGTTTGATTTCATAGCAACAGGGATGGATGAAAACAATTTAATGAAAGAAATCTGACTAAATAAATGAGCTTCTGCATCTTCAATCTATAAAAAAAAATCTCAGCCCATATCAGACAAAACTTTAAATTGTGTGTAGCGGGCAGGAGAGCTTATGATTCATTTCATCTTCATTGATTAATAAATTTCTCATTTTTGCCAGTATATAGCTACAAAATTGCAATCTATGCGAGTAATTAATTGGATGGCCTTGTCATTTTCCTATCTAACAGGAATGAACAAATGACACCCGAGTTTAGGTGGGATGAATGGGCTTCTTTTTTTTTATCATCATACTAACATTTTTCCACTGTTTTCTTTTCAATTAACATGTAAATGAGAGTAGCCTCCCTAGTGCTACAAAACAGATTTTATAACAAAAGAGAAAGGAATTTAGTATGTTTCTCATGACGCGAAACATTGTAATTTTTACAACTTAGAGAAAATAGAGGTGAGGTTATATATTCCCCCATTTTAATACAAAGATCTAAGAGCAGATGAATAAAATTGATTTATGTTATATTTATTGTGAAATGTTATGATACAGAAATATTCTGACCGCTATCTTTCATTTAATAGGCTAAAATAGAGCATTTTCATCTAAAATATTTTTGTGAAATCTTTATGAAGTGCTGTTAGAAAATTGCAGTAACTATTTGCTAATTTAATTTAAAAAAGAATACTTCATAAAATTACTTGTTGAGAAGTCTCCATATTACTACCTAGTCATATCTAATAATTTTTTTTTCATTTATGTACATATATACATACAGTCATTCATCACTTAATGACTGAGATATATCCTGAGAAATGTAATGATATGTGATTTCATCCTTGTGTGAACATCATAGCATGCACTTGCATAAACCTTCTACACACCTAGGCTGTATGGTATAGCCCAGTGGTCGGCAAACTGCGGCCCCTTGAGTGTGGCTCTTCCACAAAATACCACATGCAGACACGCACATACAGTGTGATTGAAACTTTGTGGGCACACTCAAGGGGCCAAAGAGCCGCATGTGGCTCGCAAGCAGCAGTTTGCCGACCACTGGTATAGCCTATTGCTCCTAGGCTACAAACCTGTACAGAATGTTTCTGAACTGAATACTGTAGACAATTGTAACACAATGGTATGTATTTGTGTATCTAAACATATCTAAACAGAGAAAAGGACAATAAAAATATAGTATACAATACTTTTATACAACACCAAGCACAGTAGATTTGTTTATACCAGCATCACCACAAGCACGTGAGCAATGCATTATGCTACATTACAATGCTACGATGTCCCTAGGAGATATGAGTTTTTCAGCTTCATTATAATCTTTTGGGACCACCATTGTATATACAGTCCATCACTGATCTAAATATCATTATGTGGTTCGTGACTATATATTCCATGTTATAATTATCAGTATTCTAGAATTACTTGGCTAGCCACAGTTTAAAATTACCTGTCAAATTAAGGTGAATCTTTAAATAGAAATCTTAATTTTTTTCTCTTTTTGAATTTTTTTTTGAATTATTAAAAGTAAAAATGCATTCATAAAAATATTTCTGTAAATGAAATATGCTCAACAGACAAAACCAAAAACTGATAGTAAGGGTGTTCTTGAGAATAAATTACTAGTAGACATAGTTTTCTATTTTTAATATTTTATAGGTTGCAAGATACTTACGTAATATGGGTAGAAATTGTAAATGTGTTAGAAATTGTAAAACAATTTTGGGCCATAATTATAAGAATGGTGGTGTCAAAGGATAAATATTTACTTAAAGCCAAAAGTAATCATAAGATAACCTTTGACCAAAAGATCAGAACTAATTATGGCTACAAATACAGTAGCAGATGTTCTGTGGTCAGAGCTCTAGATTAAAAAGTGGAACACTGGGACTATGGATTTCTTTTGCTCCATATTACCAAATAATAGGTCCTAAATAAATATATTTCAAAAGCATGCATAAATGAATAGATGAAAGCTTGCAGATTTTTTCCTCATCTATTAATGTAAAATAAAATTCCAATATAATTGCATCTTATATTTATGACTTTTTTCTATTTATAGTTGA
>NW_005360676.1:2234371-2237530 GCF_000412655.1 Myotis brandtii
TGATACATTTGTAAATGTAGGAAAGTAGATTTTATCCACAAACTATTTATATTATTTGTTTAAAACAAAAGTCATATAACATGCTGAAGTTGATATATGTAGCAAATTTGCCATAAGAATTATATTATATTATATATGGGCTATGTAAAAATAGTTTTGGGGAAAAATTTGCATCACATATCAGTCTCTGATGAAATATTAGTACTGTGAAGAGGGGTTCTGGAATTAATATTTTCATATAAATATAACAAATAAGAGTTCTAACCACTACTTTACTAAGAAGCATTCTGAGACTTCTCATTTAGACAAGCAAATGAGAGAAAAACTCATAAATAGAAATAATTGAGATTTTAGGAACTGAAATAATTCTTGGGCTTTAAACTGTAAAAATCATAATTCCCTTTGGTCACTTTTTGATTTTATATCTTTGATTGATTTTTGTGTGTGCTTGATTTACATCCAATAGGTTTGATATGGTAGAGAGTAACAGACATTATGGCTGGCAGGCAAGACTAGAAGTAAGATGAGCGGCAGTATTATTAATCATGGTGATCCAAAGAATAACTATGAGGTAAAGCTGCAGCCTAAAATGAAAGTAGTTTGGGACTATAAGGCATGGGGGAAAGATAGCCTGAGACAGTCAGGCCTCAGGACCAAATAAAGAAGGCCTGGGTTCAGAGCAAGGCTCTATTATCAATGAGAAACAAAAAGGGAAACAGAAAAGTGAGACAAGCATCAGTGTGTTGTTAAAATTAAATACAACATGGAGACTTGAAAATTTCCCGAGCAGACAAACCATTTCAGCCATGTAAGCAAATTAAATCTAGCTTATTTCATAAACATAAGTGAAACAGCTTAGTTTATGAATGCTCAGAAAATTATAAACACAACTTGAGCTTTTTCTCCATGAGGTAAATTGGCATGAGGTAACCACTTTTAAACAACCCCCTGTTCCTAGGAAAACTCTAATGCTGTAATCCATCATTGTAAAGTGTAAACAGCTTCTGTATTTTCACTGTACAAGTTGTCCTATAACAATTTACCTGTGAACCTCATTCCGTGGTTGGCTTGAGAACTCCTAGTTCAAGAAATGTTCTGATATGCATAGTAAACACTTACTAAATTCTATTCCATTGATCTTGTGGTTTTAATTTTGCTATTTATGAATTTTAAAATATATATATATATATATGTTTTTTTAAAAAATTGATTTCACAGAGGAAAGGAGAGGGAAAGAGAGATAGAAACATCAATGAGAGTCATCCATTGGCTGCCTTCTGCATGCCCACACTGGGGACAGAGCCCGCAACCCAGGCATATGCCCTAACTGGGAATCAAACTGTGACCTCCTGGTTCATAGGTCGACGCTCAACCACTGAGCCATGCTGGCTGGGCAAAATGTTTTTTAACTGCTGCATGGCATTCCATTATGTTAATGAACCATAATCACTTTAATACTTTCATTACATTTATGGACATTTAGATTTTTTCTGAATTTTTATTATGCTGATCGATGTTTCTCTCTTATCGATGTTTCTAACTCTCTATCTCTCTTCCTTCTTCTCTGTAAAAAATCAATAAAATATATATTAAAAAAAAAAGATGAGAGAGAAACATTGATCACAGCTGACTCCTACACGGCCCCTACTGGGGAGCAGCCTGCAACCCAGGCATATGTCCTGACTGGGGATCAAACCGTTATCTCCTGGTTCCTAGGTCGGCACTCAACTACTGAGCCACACCAGCTGGGCTATTTATGGATTTGTGACAGTATGGATTAGGACCATATAGCAGATGGGGTGGGGCCACAACATTAGAAACAAAGAAACATAATTTCCAGAGGATGAGGCCCAGAAATCAGGATTTTAAAAAGATTCCCAGGTGATTCTAATGTGCAGCCAAGGTTGAGAACCACTGCCTTAGGGTTTCTCTTAATTGCCACATAATTGTTCATTATTTATATTTTAGTTTATTATACTGCTTTCAAATTTATAGGGACACAAATGGAGAATGTTTCAAGAGCCTTACTTTCATAACCTACTCAGCAAGAAAATGCAAATTTGTCCTCATGGGGCTCTCTGCTTTTCCTTTTCATTGCCTCCTGACATAACGAGAGGAACAGAGTGATTACGTTCTCGCATTAATCTCTGTGTGATAGCACTGTGAGATGAATGCTGGCACTGGGACACAAAAGTAGGAACACGGTTGCATAGCGTGCTCAAAAAAGACCTGGACAAGATCCTTACCTGAGCAGACACTGCCAAAAGAAAGCACTTGACACTTACCATTGTGGAATAGCAGCCTGCTAGTCGTACTGTCTTGAGATTCTGAATACGAGAGCTTCTTATTAGACATTAGATATATTTCACTGTTACAGAGTGGCAAGGACAACTCTCAGCTGGAAAGAAAGGGGGAAAATGGCAGTGTTTATGCATCTTTCTCTTGTTGAACACTTTGTTCAAGATGACAATCTGAACATGTATATCTTCTCCTTTATCCTCTGAAATATCTGCAAGAAAATAACAGATATTTTAAGAATATCATTAAAAATCATATGAAGAGCCCCATTGGTATGGCTTAATGGTTGAGCATGGACCTATGAACAAGGCGGTTACAGTTTGATTCCAGGTCAGGGAACATGCCCAGGATGTGGGCTCGATTCCCAGTGTGGAGTGTGCAGGATGCAGCCAATCAGTGATTCTCTCTCATCATTAATTTTCTATCTCTTACTCCCTGTCCCTTCCTCTCTGAAATCAATAAAAATATTTTTTAAATATAATATAAAGAATTGAAAAGACTGTGCCCTTTTGAAAAAAAGTTAGAAAATAATAAAAAAACATTTTAAAGTGTCTGATTTATGTTGTTAGACGGATTCAAAGCAACTAACGAGAATCCACTGGTGTACACACATGCATGCAAACACATACGTGCAAACTCAAACACACATTTTCAGATCCTATTTGTAGTAACAATAATATTATACATATATGAGGGGGAAAACAGCATATAGAATATAGGAACACAATTATAAAGCATTCTGAAAGTTAAGAAAAAAATTTAAAAACTCATTTCATTTTACCTAATATGCTTTTGCACCATTATTCTACAGACTACTAATATGGACCTCAAAACCCAATGAAACTGTGGCATCATCAATTT
>NW_005360676.1:2237780-2240258 GCF_000412655.1 Myotis brandtii
TAATTAGATAGATACTTCTGAAAGTAAAATTCATGTAATAAAAGTAAATTGAGTTTTTATACAGAGTAGCAATTAAAGCAGGTATTTTATGTAACACAACCTTCACCCAACCATACAACTTACTTGTGAGAACTTGAGACTTTGAGAGAGATGAACACAAAATTAGTCAATAATAAATTCTTTTAAATTTCTAATTTCAAGCCCTCTGTATAATATAGCACATACCTTCAAATTATCAAATTCATTAAGGTTTTCCATGAGGCTCCACATAACTATATGCAATGACTGTATTGCAATATGAAAACTGCTTTAAAGAGAAATTCATCAGTAAAGTTGGAGATCAACATTGCTTACAGAGTGAATAAAAAGAAAAGCTTACCAAGTTATAAAAATAAACTTTAACACATTTATGTTTATGTTCTCCAATTAATATATATATATAACAAAATTGGCATCTCTAAAATACCCAAATTTGTTATTGATGCATATAATTTAACAATGGGAAATGTGTTCTTTCCAGGGAGACAAAACCTTTAATTTATTCACCTATTTAAGAGTTGGCTCAAGAATGATAATAATATCAAAAGACCCAATGTGAATTTAGCACAAGCTTTAACTTGGAAGCAGCGTATCTGCAGCAGCATGTCCTATAAAATGTCTCTTTAATAGTCAATAAAACTGGCAAGAGTCATTGCTTACCACCTGATAGCTAGTAGCTTTTCAAATTATAGAATTCATTTGTCACACTCCACTTAGCATATCTATAACTTTCCAATAATAAATGCCATCTTCAAGCAGTTATTTTAGTGAGTGAAGGATTAAATGCTAAAATAAGAGGTGATGGGAGGGAAACATGAAAGGCAATTATACCCTGTCTTTTAAGACAGAAATAGGGACCACCTGGAGGTTCACATCTGTGTTCTCAAAGACTTCATTCAGGAAGACACATAAAAGCTACAAAATAAATAAATAGCACTACACTAAATGCAGACATGGTTTCCGATGCATCTCTGGATAAGATTTTTGTTGTGGTTTTGAGTATTTATTATAATTCATCTTAAACAGCATTCAGGGACTACAGAGGTGATTGTTATGATTCACTGAAGCGACTCTACATTTATATGGAAATGTGACTCTCAGTGCTACATGTACATACTAAAACAAATCTGCCGAAATTAGTCACATTAAATATTGTTAACATCTTCCTTTTTATTCAATAATATTTGATTAAATATTTTAATAATTCTTAAGATTGTGTACATTTGCTCAGAGCAATTTGTCACATCTGAACATAAAATGGAATAGAAATGAGTTAGAATACAGAACACAACCGAGTTGAGAAAATAATAAAAGTGGTTAAGCACTAATAAGACATTTTGTTCTAAGTTCAGGTGAGAACATTCTGAGTTGTCATCTAGTGATAAGAGAATAATATAAAAGAGAAAAATTTGATACTAAAGCAAGTATTGGCATTGTGTGAAAGCTTCTTATCATTTTTAGGCAGTGAAAATTGACCAAAACTAAAGATGAAAAAGTTATCTAAAATAGGTTGCTCCTTTATGAACTGGAACATTTAGTAGGCTGTTCTCATCATGTATTACATTTAAAAATATATTTTGTTTATATTTTATATGAAAATACACTCATTGCAAAAGACACACTCCTGTCCTTTATCTCTTTAATTTTTTTTAAACTGCTCCTCATATTCATATTCTTTCCACAGAATTCCAGTAAGCAGTGGTGGCTTTATACTTAGTGTTCCTCTAAGTCTATGAATTAGAATTTCAGAGTCTAAAGGAACCCTGAGTGTCCAAAAATTCTTTTGCAAGATCTTTTACTCACAGACAATTATTTAAGAATAAGGGTTTATTAACAAAAACATGGTTTGTAATGTGTTTTTTGAAAACTTCAATTTAAGTTCTCACAGAAAGCTTGACTCTGTGTACTTAGTCTGAGCAATAAAACAAGAGAGTGGAAATAATTAAAGAAAGTGACTAGGAATAGAATATTTTTATACTTTTTAGTAAGGGATGGATGATATAACAATTTTTCAGAGGTAAAGTTCGAAATTGACCACACTAAGAGACGCTAGGTTGGCCCTTACCAAAGATGGACATTTGGGAAATAGATGATGTATTTATAGTGATATTATTGAACTTAGTCCCATTCTTCTTTTGATTTTATAGTACAACTAGAGGCTCAGTGCACGAATTTGTGCACGGGTGGGGTCCCGCTGTCCTGGACCCAATAGGGGCAGATCGGGGCTGGGCCTGTCAGGAGGAGGAGATATGCATGGGTGGGGTCCCGCTGTCCTGGCCCCAATAAGGGTGGATCGGTGTTGGGCCTGTCAGGAGGAGGAGATGGCAGGAGGTTGGCTGGCCGGCCCAAGCCAATCAAGGCTGATCAGGCCTGGGCCAGCTGGGGAGAGGGGCTGTGGGCAATTGGCTGGCAGGCCCCGCCCCCAATTGGGGTGGGGGG
>NW_005360676.1:2240490-2241110 GCF_000412655.1 Myotis brandtii
AGGGGCCGTGGGCCAATCGGGGTGGTGGGGGCCCATCAGAGGTGGGGCCGGCCGGGTGGTGGGGCTGCAGGAGGTTGGCCAGCAAGCCCTAGCCCCTAGTGGGGTAGGGGGGGTGATCAGGGGCTGGGCCAGCTGGGGGGAGGGGCTGTGGGCCAACTGGGATGGTGAGGGCCCATCAATGGTGGGGCCAGGTGGAGGGAGGGGCTGCAGGAGGTTGGCCAGCTGGCCCCACCCCCTATTGGGGTCAGGGGGTGGTCAGGGGCGGGGTTGTTCAGAGGGAGGGACTGTGGGCTGATCGGGGTGGTGGGGCCCATTGGGGGCAGGGCCTTCTGGGGGGAGAGGCTACAGGATGTTGGCTGGCTGTCCCCACCCCCAAATTGGGCTAGTTTGCTGGTCACAGTGGGTGTCATAGCACCTGGTCATTCTGGTCATTACAGTGTTCCAGTCGCTGGCTTTTTATATATATACTAGAGGCCCGGTGCCCTCTCGCAGTCTGGGACCCCTCGGGAGATAATGACCTGCTGGCTTAGGCCTGCTCCCGGCTGGCAGAAGGCAGGCCCAATCCCTAGGTGCAGCCCCTGGTCAGGCTCAGAGCAGGGCCGATTGGGGAGTTGGGGCGC
>NW_005360676.1:2242294-2246832 GCF_000412655.1 Myotis brandtii
AGTATGTTTTTATTGATTTATAGAGAGAGAGAAAGGGAAAGAGAGAGAGAGAGAGATATTGATGTGTGATATTGGTTGCCTCTCATACACACACTGATCAGGGATCAACCTGGCAACCGAGGTAGGTGCCATGACGAGGGGGACACTCCAATCAACCGAGCCACTTGGCCAGGGCAGCTAGTCCATGATTCTAATATAAATATTAAATGCAGAAATAATAATTTTGCTTCTCTTAGCAATTACCACTATCACAACTTAACAAAACCATTTTTTCTCCCATGTTACCTATTTATCATTTGAAACCTGAAGTTTAAACTAAAATTTAAAAATGTGATTCTTTCTAGTTCATGAAACTTGTTTTTATAACTACTTTGTTCTCTAAAATGTTCCTACTAGGTTGATGGATTTTCAAATTCACTCATGTAGCTCAACCCACTGATTATAGATAGCTATATTCTTTAAAATGGGTCAAAAAGAAATATCTGATTCTCTTTAGGTTTCTCACGTTTAGGCTTGACAATAGCTTACGTAAATTATAGATTTAACCTGGCCAGTATGGCTTAGTTGTTGAGTGTCTGTCTACCCATGAACCAGGAGATCAAGGTTCGAATCCCAGTCAGGGCACATGCCTGGGTTGTTGGCTTGGTCCCCTGTAGGGGGCGTACAGGAGGCAGCTGGTCAGCGGTTCTCTCTCATTATTGATGTTTCTATCTCTCTCCCCCTTTCCCTCCCTCTCTGAAATCAATAAAAATATATATTTTTAAAAATTATAGATTTAATATTTCATGAGGAAATAAAAACAAAACTTTATCAAAGTAATTTCTGTGTATGACTGTACCTTTTAGCATAATTTATCCAATACATATTCCTTTAAAACAAATTTATGTCACTTTTGTGTTTGACTCAGTTCATAAATTATATACTCAGAGTCTTCAGTAAAGAAAATGTGTACCTATAATTCAAAGGACTTTAAAGGCCCTTTAAAATCAAGAAAATATAATTCCAGAACTTATCATCAAATAACGCAAAAACAAATGACACATTTCAGGTGAAAATTGGATCCTTACATAAGCATATTGCAAACATACCTATTTTCATGCACTTCTACTTGTGACACCAGACTTACCATACATATTATCATTTGTTCATCTATAAATTCTAATCCATTATCAAGTAAATGCACTCTAATACATGTAATTAATATTAAATTATTTTGCATAATTTGATTTGAAATTACAGATTTTAAATGTTTTACCGATTCTTTAAAGTAGGTAGACATGTGGAAGGCTCTTCTTAGGAGCCAGTGTACCCGGTTCAATCAGAGGAGCTGAACCACTAGGAGGAATTGGTCACAGGAACGTGACTTTATCCAAGGCAGGAGCTGCTTGGGCATTCTCTGTGAGGAGTTGTGCCCATGTCTGATGCTGGAGCCTGGGGTGTCAGGGCAGGAAGTGAGGAGGAGAATATGCCTATGAAGTGGTAGAAAACAAAGACAAGCAGGACCCCATAAGGTTGGACCGAACTCTATGTCAGCTTCTGCTGCCTCTGACATTGATGGTATGGCTGTCCAGCAGAAGCCATTACCCTTTCCCATGGAGCTCAATGCCTGGCCCAAAAGCTGACAAAGTCGAGGAGGATCCAGGGAACCGTGGAACAGTTGCGGTCCTGGCTGTAACCTCATGCTCAGGAGATGAGCTGGCAGATAAGTGACAGCACGTGTGAACCGCAGCGTGGCTGCTGCTTCATCTCAACCCTCCAGATCTCACACAAGAACTTGTTCTGTGGTCCATCTTCAACTGAACCACTCTGAGTGGAAATCTGGGAAATGTAGATCAGCAAAACCAAAACGACATATTACAAAGCCACCACAGCCAATGCAATTACTTAGTCTGCTTCTTAGTCTCTGAGTTTTAATCTTTCAAATCTTATTTTATTAATGTTAATAGAAATGTATGCGGTAACACATTTTCTTGTAGTTATTTTGTTGTTGTTGTTAATCTTCACCCAAGGATATTTTTTCCATTGATTTTTAGAGAGAGTACAAGGGAGGGAGAGAGAGAGAGAGAGAGAGAGAGAGAAAGAGAGAGATGGAGGGAGAGAGAGAGAGAAAAATGTGTCTCAAACCTGCAACCCAGGTACCTGTCCTTGATTGGGAATTGAACCCATGGTCCTTTAGTTCTAAGGCTGATGCTCTAACCACTGAATAACATGGACCAGGGCTTCTTGTAGTTATTTTATCTTGTATGTAAATATTATCTCTTTTTTTAAACTCTGATGTTGTCATTAGTGTAGATCTTCACTAATATTTACTAGGTAAGGATGATTTATGCAATGTTTAGGTAATCATGAGAAGAAAGGTAATCATGGTTTTCATTGATTGGAGGCAAAGGCAAAGAAAAATGTCTCCTCTTTGGTATGAAGAACAAATTTAAATAAAAAAGAATATGAGAAGCTAAACATAATGTAGCAGAAACTCTATTGTGCGTATTTTAAATGATCTGTAAAATAAATTATAAAATTGTGCTACTTCTTAAATTCATAATTCTCTCTGAGTCATATATACCATAGTTTACCACCTATCATTTTTTTTCAAAGTAGAACAGTTGCTGTTTTTTGTAGTAATTTTCATTTTCAGATGATGAAGTAAATGCCATAGGTTTCTCAGTTTGAAATTCAGAAGTGTGCTTCTGTTTCTTGAAGGGAACATCTATTATTATCCTAGTACTCACTTGATGTAAAATATTTGATGCGCATCATAGAAAATTGAAGCAGGAGCTCGTTTTTTCTTTTGTTTTGTGTGTGTGTGTGTGTGTGTGTGTGTGTGTGTGTGTCTCCACCATTTAAGAAGTTCCCTCACAGATGATGTCCATAAATTCTCTATACTTGGAGGAAAATTTTGAGTTTACTAAAAAAAGATATCAAAACCTATATTGTAATCCTTAATTTTTGGGCAAGTAGGTCAGAATAATATTTAATTATATATCAGGAGATTAAACAACTAGGTCAGAATAATATTTAATTAAATATATCAATATTTAAACTATTCGAAGTTCTCATCGGTGTGTGGTTAAAGCAAAGATCAAATGACATCTGAGCTCTACTATCACCCTCCGAGGAGAATGGTGAGATGAGCTGGCAGATGAGTGACAGGAGTGTGAACCGCATCATGGCCGTTGCTTCATCTCACCTTTGGATCTCACACAAGAACCTGTTCTGTGGCCCATCTTAAATGGGAACATTCAGAGAGTGGAAATCTGGGAAATGTAGATCCGCATAGCCAATCTGACGTATTACAAAGCCACCACGGCCAACGCAATTTCTGATTCGGCTTCTTAGTCTGATTCTGACTCATTATGTAACTGGAATTCTCCAAAGAGAGTCTGATATGATCTCAGAAAGCAAACTTGGCTTCTGGCTGGATAACTGCTGGCCTCAATTGTTTCTATTTTTGCCTTTCACCGCTTCTCTGGCCCCCGGTACCCTAAGATTGTCCATCAGCACTCACCCTCAGCTCTCTGCCCTGATCTCTGGCTCCACCATGGAAGAGATGGCCTCTGCTGACCTCAACTAGAGACGAACTCAAACTGTCCTCACTTGTCTTCATGAAACCAGAGAGTCGGGGAATCGCTTATGAAGAATTATAATCACATACAGAGATTCCCTTGAGGTCTTTCATGCAAATGAAAAAATTATACAGGTAAATACCCAGAAAGTATCTCTAATATAGCAGAGATTTTTTAGATGTATTTTTATTACTTGAAGGAAAATTAATAAGGAATCAACAGTCCTATAAATGTCATCATTCTAAGTTAGTTTTTCCACTAGGCAATGTTTATACAACGTGAAATAGGTAGTTCTGTATTGATCGGAAGACATATGATCAGATTATCCTAATTACTTCATATTTCAATAAAATTATTTTATATTCAGTGAAACTTAATGTTCTTCATTCTAAGGGTATGAGCATTTCTCTCTCAGAGAGATGCAATTAAAATATAAACGAGTAGATTATTACTTTTGGAGACAGGTTTGTTGCTATATAACGTTTTCTTAGCCTAAAATAGTCTCCTTAGAAATGAGCATTAGTTTGAGAGACATGCAGCAGAGAGCTAAATTTCCATAACACAGTTCATAATATAGGGGTAGGCAAAAGTAGGTTTACAGTGTTAGTACACAAAGCATAGTTTATTTTTGTATTATTATTTATTTATCATTGTATTATTTGTCTTATTATAATTGTTATTATTTTGTATCCTTACTTATGGTTTATCTTTTATGTAACGATGGCTGGTAATTTAATCTACTTTTTCCCACTCCTGTACTATTCCTATATGAAAAATATTATACCAAAATGTAGTAAGAGAAAGTATATTTGTTAATATACAGTTATTTACTGAGTATATGTATGAGCGTCATGGTAGGTTCAAAGAGTGAAAGAAAAAATTTAATATTAGTCTAATTACCATACTTGAAGTGCTTACAGTATAGCCCTAAAAAGTAAAAAAAAAAATATTCATATCTATATATATCTATCTATA
>NW_005360676.1:2246922-2250211 GCF_000412655.1 Myotis brandtii
TTGTGCACAGGTAGGGCCCCTAGGATCAGGGCCGATCAGGTTCCCTGCCTCCCCACCTCCTCCTTCCCTCACTCCCTCAGCACCCTGCCACTGCAGCTGGTTGCCCGCCATGTTCCACACTGCCCCTGGTGGTTAGAGCATGTCATAGCGAGCAATCAAATTCCTGGTCTCCCAGTGGAACTACTGAGAGGGCAATTTGCATATTAGCCTTTTATTATATAGGATATATAAAGATAGTATGCTATTGGTTTGGGCCCCATGAGAAACCAGAATGCATCCTAGATGAGTCAAACAAATACAGTCCAATAGAGGCATTACTTTCATGAGCAAAGGCGAGCTTAAGGAAATAAGCAAGGGATTGTGAGGTAATCAGTAATTAGCAATAGCAGAAAACCCAAAACTACCCCAGAGCTGAATGGACACAGGGAAGAACCAGGGTCACCTGAGATCACTAAGAACTACAACTCTGGAGGCAGGTGGTAGTCTAGGAGTGACACAGCTATTGCTGAGATGATGGGCAGAAACAGGAAGGGAGCCAAAAAATGTAAAAATAAGCAAACATTTAAATAAGTCTCTCTTTCCTCTCCCTGTTTGTAATATTCTATAGGTACTCCTCACTGCCTTCACTTCCAGGAAGCCAGCTGGTCATGGAATCTTTGCCATGTTGTCCTTATGATACAGCCTCTTAGGTGCAGCACAAAATAAAGCCAGAAAATGAGTGGATGGGGAAAATGGAGAATGACTTACTGTCAGAGTATCCTTGCTGGTTTCTGCTGCATCTAAAGATTTCTCTCCCCAAATTTGTATTTTTGATTCAGTTGCTTTGATGGCAATTTAGAAGGGACAGCAGTAACAAAGATTGACATAAATCGGCATATAGAATAAGATTATCTTCTCTCCCCAACACACATTTTTTGTCATGAAAAAAAAAATGCCCTTGTTCATAATTCCACTTCTGTTGGATGGAACATTTACTAGTATCATTTTCTTTTTTCTTTTTTAGAATAGAGGTAAGATTATGGTCCAATAATTGACTGATATGGTTTTTATATCACAAACTTCACATTTTTAAAGCATGTAGGATTAAAATTAATGAGGCTTATATTTCACTCTCTCTCTGTTTTTATTAAAAATATAACTAATATGTATTAAATGTTTACTATGTGTCAGATATATAAAAATTATATGCACATTATTCAATTTCATCATATCCACAAAGCATTGGTATTTTTGGTTTCCTCTTATTCCCATTTTTTGGAAGAGGAAACTGAGAGTGAAAAATTGATCAAGGACCCATTATGATCAGGAGGCCAAACTATTTTTTGAATAAAATAAGACTAACGAAAACCAATTTTATTTTTTTAAATATATTTTTATTGATTTCAGAGAGAAAGGGAGAGGGAGAGTGAGAAGTATCAATGATGGGTGATATTCATTGATTGGCTGCCTCCCGCATGCCCTCTACTGGGGATTGAGCTCACAACACTGTCATGTGCCCTGACTGGGAATCACCCATGATCTCCTGGTTCATAGGTCGACCCTCAACCACTGACCCACTCTGGCTGGGCAAAAGCTCATTTTCTTAACACATATGTTTTTATTTTTCTGTAAGTGGGCAACAGTGCTGTCATAAATCATATTCAGAGAGAAGCCAAATGTGAGGCAGATGTTTATTATGAGCAAACCCTTGCTATCAACACTGATGACATGCGGGGGGGGGGGGGAAAAGGGTGCAAGGCAGGTCCAACAACTTCTGCCCAACCCTCAGGAGCTCTGGAGTGGAAATGGTTCATCTAAGCCGTACTGTATTGTACCTTCCCCACCCTTGTGTTCTCCTACTTCCACTACCCAGAAAGGGCATGACCTTGAGCAAAGTGCTCTCTGCAGGTGAGATCATCCTGAAAGCTCTAATGGCTGAAGGCTGTCAGCAGACAGGCAATGCTTTCTTCCTGGAAGGGAAGTCTGGGTTGTACCTCTCCATAATACAATAATTATGGGCCTTACTATTCATTCTTCCTAAACTTGAGTTAGTTTTGCCCTGGAAGTACCAAATCATGTGATTTATCTGTACTTTTGGATATGTCTATTCAACCTGTCTCGTTTCTAAATTCTAATTCATTACATATATGCTCTTTGGCCAGGGCATTTCAAATCAGGTTTTAAATTCTTATGTTACTCATATATGCCTTTTCTGTTTTTATAAACATCACCAATAATATATCTTTCAAATATACCTTTTTTTCAAAATCGATGGTGGATTTTTGATAAGTCTACGGTTTTCAGACAAAGCTTTATTTACTGAGTTCAGCCCAGCAACAGAAGGCTGTTCTAATCATTGGAGCCTGAAAATACTATGCACTATTGCTAAAATAGCATGATTTCTCAGCAGAAAAGGCTTTCCCTTTTTCTCTATAGGCAGCTAAAACAGAAGGCAATTAGGTAGAGAAAAGAAATCTGAAGCTCAAACAAAAACTATATTGTTATGAAGTTTAAAGGTGAGTTTGTACAAATATCAAAAACTAATTAAGCAGAACAGGTGATATTTAACTACTTTGAAACTTTGAGAAAGGAAAATTGATTTTTGTCTCATTGGATTAAATTACATTTTCATATTGATTGACACAAAGCGCTTCTGTTACTTCTTTTCCAGACAAGGTAAATATGCTAGCTGCTATTTATTCATAAAACCTTGTCTCTTGCAATTTCAGAGAATGTTATTCTAGTATTTTATTATTGAACAAATATTTTGACAGGTGATGATATTTTAGAAGATAAACAGAAATATATATCCATCTACTTCCACTGTGTAATGTAGACCTAGAAAAGAAGGCATAGAAGTGGTGGAATGTATTCATAGGTCAATTCTATCTAATGTAGATTAACATCAATGGAATCATTTGTTGATTTGTTGATGATAGCCATTCTGACAGGTGTGAGATGGTATCTCATTGTTATTTTGATTTGCATCTCTCGGATGATTAGTGACTTTGAGCATGTTTTCATATGTCTCTCAGACTTCTGTACTGTATGTCCTCATTTGAAAAGTGTCTATTTAGGTTCTTTGCCCATTTTTTGATTGGATTGTTTATCTTCCATTTGTTAAGTTGTATGAGTTCCCTATAAATGTTGGAGATTAAACGCTTATCGGTGATAACATTGGAAAATATGTTCTCCCATGCAGTGGGCTTTCTTGTTGTTTTGTTGATGGTTTCTTTTGCTGTGCAGAAGCTTTTTATTTTGATGTAGTCCCATTTGTTTATTTTCTCTTTAGTTTCCAATGCCCTAGGAG
>NW_005360676.1:2250692-2256693 GCF_000412655.1 Myotis brandtii
TTACCATTTGCAACAGCATGGATGGAACTGGAGAGCATTATGGTAAGCAAAATAAGCCAGTCAGAGAAAGATAAATATCACATGATCTCACTCATATGTGGGATATAATGATCTACATAATTTGATGAACAAGAATAGATCCAGAGACAAATGGTGGTGGTGGATGCGGGGGAGAGGTAGAGAGCAACCAAAGGACTTGCATGCATGCATATTTGCATAACCAATGGACACAGACACTGGGGCGGTGGGGGCTTGCCCAGGGTTGGAATGGCTGGGGGGGGATCAATTGGGGGAAAAGGAGACATATGTAAAACTTTAGACAATAAATAAAATTAAAAAAGAATATACAATTCAAAAAAATTTAAAATTTTCAGCTTTATTGGAAACAAAAAAAGATCAATGGAATCAATAAAGCTTAATGAAATCTTTAACCATTTAATATTTTTAAAAATATACTTTTATTGATTTCAGAGAGAAGGGAGAGGAAGAGAGAGACAGAAACATCAACTTTGAGAGAGAATCACTGATCAGCTGCCTCCTGCATGCTCCACACTAGCCTGTAACCTGGGTATAGCCCTGACCCCTGACTGGGAATTGAACTTTGACCTCTTGGCTCATAGGTCAATGCTCAACCATTGAGCCACTCTGGCTAGGCCCATTTAAGATTTTTATCAGTCACAAAACTTAAGTGTTGAGCTAAGAACTGCTAGCAATTCTGTAAGTATTTCATTTCATTTCTTACGTTATTAATGGCTAAAGACAAAAACACGTAAGCCCCATAGAACAACCAAACTACCAGAAAGTTAAGAAAAGTTTCCTAAGAAAATAGGGCAAGGGAGAAGGTTAAAAATATACAAAGAATCTTATATTCTAAACCACAAAATACTGCCCCCTCATAGACCTGTTTTAATTGATTTGTTATATTTTGCATTCTTGCTTTGGGAAGTAAATGTTGTGAAAGCTTGGGAGGAGGAAGGAGATTTATGGAAACAACGAAAGGTTAATCTTGAAGAAAAAAATAGTTTTTATGACCACCATTCTGGAGGGAAATATGACCTAAATAGAGCATGGCATTTGGGGGCATTTGAGGGGATTTGAAGAGGCTTTATGGAATAAGATCCAGAAAAGAAATAAAGCACAAGAATTAAAAAAGTAATAATAATCTCATGAAAAGATCGGAACTATCTATAGGAAATTTTATTTTTGTTCTATTTTGTAACCTCACACCAAAACTTTGAATGGCAGCCTTAAGAAATAAAAAATGATTTTACCCCTGATTACCTTTCTGATTTCACTTCTTACCAGTCCTCTATAATACTATATTCTGCTCTAGCCACACTGTAATCATTGAAATTCTATAAGTATTCTAAATATACTCACAACTCAATCCCATTGTAGCATCTGTATTCTATACCCCAGATGGCTTGCTTGTCACTTCCTTGAGCTCTCTGCAGGAACAGCAAGGTGTGTTTATTTATTTATTATTGTTGTCTGTTTCCTACAAAAAAAAAGAGTCTACCTTCTCCATGAGAGCACAAAGCCTGTTTTATTTACTCTTACATTCCAGCACCTGAAGGAGATTCATTATTTGCTGAATAAATGAATGGATTTCCTTACTGCCCTACAGAATTTTTAGTATAAAATAAGCTTTCATTTTTGGGTTATGAAATTAAATCTTCCTTGGGGCATTGAATACAGCATTTAGTAGAGCCTTAAGATAAATGCAGGCCAGCAACAGATCACAGCTGCCTCCATGGTAATTTCCGAAGGAGTCAGTTACTCTGGGAGAGCAGAAAAGCATCTCATAGGGTTATTTTTATCTTCATGATAGTGAGGTACAGAAAAAAGAAACTGAGAAATTGCATGTACTGATTCCTTAGTAAAATGATAGCTATATATATAAAAGACTTTGGTGAAGTCCTATTCAATGCTTACTAAAATATGACCCAGGAATATGGCTTTACAGTGATTGAATGTGACTGAAAGGTAGAAACTAAGAGAACCACATGGCATAATAGACCAACTGTTATCAAAGCTATCCTTTCTTCCTGAGAAATTGTTTTTTTAAAGTGTTATTCCACCCTACCTGGTTTGGCTCAGTGGGTACAGTATCAGCCTGAGCACTTTAGGGTCCCAGGTTCTATTCCAGTCAAGGGCACATGCACTGGTTGTGGGCTCGATTCCCAGCGAGGGTGTGCAGGAGGCAGCCCATTAATGATTCTCTCTCATCATTGATGTTTTATCTCTCTATCCCTCTTTCTTCCTCTCTGAAATCAATAAAAAATATATATTTTTAAAAAATGTTATTTCTGTCTTTAATATAACCATTTTATTCCTGGTGAACTTTTTTAAAAATATATTTTATTGATTTTTTACAGAGAGGAAGGGAGAGGGACAGAGAGTCAGAAACATCGATGAGAGAGAAACATTGATTAGCTGCCTCCTGCACACCCCCTACTGGGCATGTGCCCACAACCAAGGTACATGCCCTTGACCGAAATTGAACCTGGGACCCTTCAGTCCCCAGGCCGAAGCTCTATCCACTGAGCCAAACTGATCAGGGCTTCTGGTGAACTTTAATTAGGAGTTAAAGAGCAAATGATTTGAGGCTGAAAATACTATAATATGTGGAATTTTCTTCCCATATATGTATTGAAAGAGCAATCATATCTGCCTTATTAGGCTTTTAAAAACCTTAGCGATTAATAAAGACAATTATTTTTAATTTCAGGTTACCTTAGCAACTTTTCTTCAAGGCCCTTAAAAAAGGTTATTTTTCCCCCAGAGTAACAATAACAAGTCTACCTTATTTTTTCCCAATTGTAGAAGGGCAGATTTGCTACTAGAAATACAAATAACTCCTGGGAAATTAGATTTTTTCCTACAGGTCACTGGCATGCCATTCAACGAGAATAAAATGAAAATCACTAAGAAGAGAAGAGACACTTTGTTTCAGGGAATATACTAAATTTTTGGTTCCATCTATCAAATAAAGTACAAAAGTATCTAATTGTCCTAGACCATGATGGCCTAACTGTTAAGATGTTTTAGAACAAATTTGAGAAAGGGCTTTAATTCACCTCTGAATCTGAAACCCAAATCAAGCAAACCCTTGATATATAAATATCTCTGTCCCCTGTTCTTTCCAGTGCTTTAGCATGTAGAATGGTGACTGAATGAACAGTAAATGTCTTAATTAATGACTAGGAAAGGGCTATATTTTAACTTCTGTTCTACTTATAGAGACAGGGACATTAAAAAGTTAAGAGAGTGGCAATGCCTTTTTAGGCACATCATCAAAGATAGACCCATGAATGAAATAACAGATAAGCTGGACTTCATTAAAATTCAAAACTTCTGCTCTGCAAAGGCAATCATGAAAATACAAGCCACAGACTAGGAGAAAATACTTGCAAAAGAAACACTTGATAAAAGACTATTATGCAAAATATTCAAAGAACTCTTAAAAATCAACAATAAGAAAACAAACAACCCAATTGAAAAATGGGCTAAAGACCTTAACAGACATCACACCAAAGAAGACAAACAGAAGACAAGTAAGCATATGAAAAAAAAATGCTCCACATCATATGTTATCAGGGGAATGAAAATTAAAATGAGATACCACTCCCCACCTGTTAGAATGGCACAAATCTGGAACACTAGCAACATTGCATACTGTCCAGGATAAAGAGCAACAGAAACTCTTATGCATTGCTGGTGGATACGCAAAATATTTAAGCCATAGTTTGGCAGTATCTTACAAAATTAAATATACTCTTACCATATGATCCAGCAATCACACTCCTTGGTATTTACCCAAAAGAGTGAAAAGTTATGTCCACACAAAACCTTATACCTGAAGGTTTTTAGCAGCTCTATTCATCATTGCCCAACTTTTGAAGCTGCCAAGATGTAGTTGAATGGGTAAATTGTGGTCATCAAAACAATAGAATTTTTATTGAATGCTAAAAAATAATATATAATGAACAATCAAACCACGAAAAGACACAGAAGACTCTTTAACGCATATGACTAAATGAAAGAAGGCAATCCGAAAAGGCTACCTATAACATGATTCCATCTACATGACAGCTGAAAAGGCAAAACTATGCAAACAGTAAAAAGACCAGTTGTTAACAAGGGTGGAGTAAAGATGAGAGAGAAAATAGGCAGAACATAGGATTTTTAAGGCAGTGAAAATATTCTGTTTGACATTTTAATGATAGGTATATATTCTATACATATAATCTATACATATAAAACCCTAATATGCAAATAGACCAAATGATGGAACAACCGAACAACTGGTACTATGATGTGCGCTGACCATCAGGGGGTGTGCGCGGAACATGGCGGGCATCGGCAGCAGGCAGCAGAGTGCGAATCATGGTGGGCAGCAGCTGTGGCGGGATGGTGGAGCAGGTGAGCAGGGGCGCCAGACCAAGGTGGGGTGCTGGTCATAGTCATCGGGGCTAGCCTCTGGTGGTTTCTAAAAATTCTTGGCTCCCATGCACCGCAGTCCTGCTGGGTAAGTAATTTTGATGATGGGGGAGGCTATGTATGTAAATATCTGTATCTCCCTCTCAATTTTGTTGTAAACCTAAAACAGCTCCAAATACTAGTCTTTATGACCTGGCCAGTGTTGCTCAGTTGGTTGGCATCATCCAGTGCACTGAATGGTTGCCAGTTCAATTCCTGGTCAGGGCACATGCCTAGGTTGTGGGCTCAATCCCCCAATCTATGTTCCCCTCTCAGATCTCTCTCTCTCTCTCTCTCAAAATCAGTAAAAAAAAAAAAGTTAAAATAAATGATAGTCTTTATAAAAATAAAATATGGTCTTACAAAAGATAGGGGGGGCATTGTATTAATGTGAAAAACTAAAACTGAACATTTTGAATTTTCTTGATTTAAATGAATAAAGAGATCTGACCTGATATTTAAAGTGAGATTTCTTTGGTACTTTTACAGATCAGTGGCTATCAAAGTTCAAGTTATCAAATTTTTACTATGATCATGTGTTACAGTGGGAAAATTTTTAAAGTAGCAAAGAAGTGGTCTAAGTCAGTAATATTACTTAAAATGTGATCTATGAACCACATGCATAATGCATAACTGAGGAGGCTTTGTGAAATGCTGACTTTTAGGCCAACCCTACTCTCAGCCTACAAAGCTATTTTGTAGTAACACACAATGCTCAAATCACAGTTACTTGAAAATTAAATATTACTTTATTCTCCTTACATGTCCTATGTGGTCATCATTATAGGGGAGACCTCTGCCTTAATGTGAGGAGAGCACAGAGCACTTTCAATTAAGTGCTTCAGCCCAGCATGTTACAGGTGTCACATCTGGCTGATTAAAAATAGTCATGGCACCACATAATGTTAAGAGGGTGAAAAATATAAATCTTCATGTACCTGGAATAGAGGAATAAAGACATTGATGAACACCACACCTACGGAATTCAAATCTCTGGGTAAGGGAGTCAAAAAACCTTTTACTTTTTTTTTTAACAAATTCCACAAGCATGAGGAAATTTGATAACCACAGTTATCAGTTCTGATTCAGCTTTCACTGTGAAGGTGTTAGAGAAATTTGACTTGAACTGGATCTCTTTATTCATTCAATTCAATAATTTAATTCAAGATGTTCAGTTCTGTTTCAGTTCACCACACAGATATAAGGGTCTCCTAACTTTTAATGTCTTGATCACAATAAGTAAGGCAGAAGCTAAAATATACCTCTTTCCTAGTTCATGTTTGGCATATCACATCGATAAAGCATGTTTCACCCCTCTAAGGGACTATCTAAAAAGATGGAATAACAGGTAAATGGCAGAAGAAATACACTCCTGTTTATGAAGTTCCTGAAAAAGTAAATTATGTATAGACTTACTAAAGGCCCAGTGCATGAAAATTCGTGCACTTGGGGTGGTTCCTCAGCCCGGCCTGCACCCTTTCACAGTCTGGGACCCCTCGGGGGCTGCCCAACTGATGGC
>NW_005360676.1:2256749-2289417 GCF_000412655.1 Myotis brandtii
GAGGCAGAAGAGGCTCCCGCCACTGCCACTCTTCTCGCCAGCCATGAGCCTGGCTTCTGGCTGAGTGGTGCTACTCCTCCTGAAGTGCACTGACCACCAGGGGGCAGCTCCTGCTGTGAGTGTCTGCCCCCTCCTGGTCAGTGCACATCATAGCGACTGGTTGTTCTGCTGTTAGGGTCAATTTGCATATTACCCTTTTATTATATAGGTTAGTATCTTTTGGATGGTCATCTTAACTACCACAGCAAGTTGAGGGGATACCATCACTCCCATTTTGAGACTTTTACATTTATGTCAGGGGCTCAAAATCACCAAAAAATGAAGTGACATTTTTTTGGCGAGGAGGGGGACATATCTCTTAGACCTGAATACTAAAACTTAATAGACCTACCAAACAATTTAGGCTCAATAATAAATAAGGCCTTTTGATAATTTAGTGCCATCTGTAAGATAATATAAAGGGTCTGCTTATAAACAAGTAAAAGAAAATTGTAAAAAGTGTCTAATGACTATTAAAGCAAGCCTAATGGAAATCTGCTATTAAGATGAATAAGAGCAAAAGAAAATATTATATGAAAATGGCTTTATGGAACTCATCGGAGGGAATTACAAAACTTTGTGATTTGAGGCATTTCTCTCAGTGAAGGGAACAGCACATCATAATGGTGTTTTGACTGGGCCATTTGACAGTCTAGACAGCAGGTCACAGCTAAAGAGACAGCTGGTGTTAGGCATTGCCCATCACTCGGAAGATGAAACATATTGTGAGCTTAACTTTGCAATGCTCAAATACATACTGATCAGGTTCCATACCTAACATTGCATCAGAAAATAGAGCAGGGTGTTTACATGGAGTGAAATAGAGTGTGTCCACATTACATATAGAATAGTTTGGGATTGGTTGTCAAAATAAAGTTTCCCTCGATGACTTGACTAATGCTGACAACCAATTGAATAATTCAGATACTATTTAATATGAATGAGTAGAGAATATCAAGGCATCCAATTTAATTGATTTAATTAGCATGATTATTGTCAATTTTCCACCTCAGTTTATTATTTTGTGTGGGCAATTATATCTCAGTGAACACTAATTTCCAAATAATTAAGATGAAAACATATATTAAAAGAGAGATTGACATGTAATATCATTTTTACTAAAATTGATAATCATTTTTATCCTTTTGATTTTACTAGAGAGTACTAGCATATTGCATTCACTGATTGATTTTCTTACTTATTTCTTCTTTTCCAACATAAGCCAGAATATAGAAAATATTTTAGAAAAAATATATATATATTAAGGGCTATTTGACACTTTTACTTAGAAAGCAATAAAATCATAGTCTATAAAGGATACAAATGTTGTTTATAAAGCAGATTTAAAACAACCATGGTTTGTTATGAGTTACTTCCTATGACAGTTTATCTTTATTGTGGTTTTCAAGCATAAACAAAGGGAGAAACAATGGACTATTTTGTAACTGAGTGCTCAAATAGATGATAAATAGAAATAGATAGATGATAACTAAATAAGCTATCATACATTATCAACATTCTTAACATTTAGAACAAATAGAACCTATTTTATGCCAGGGATAGACATATAATTTAATAACATATGGAAAAAGAAATTATATATAACATTTCAGTGAAATATAAAATATTCATTATAGCTGTTCTTTATTCACATTTTAATCAATGTTCAATGCAACTATCAGACATTAATTCTATATCCTATTCATTATATAAAGGTACTTGCAATCAATACACTTGTATTTTACTTAGTATGTAAGCATTATTGTTTACAAATCTGAAGATAGTATCCACTTAAATGTCTTTATAAGATGATTAATAGAAAAATGTATGTAACTATGCCTGAGGAACTAATGTTATTAGTAAGAATATGATAACAATTTCCAACCCCAAGAAATTACTAGTGCACATTAAAAACATGGGTATTAGTGTTTGAGTCATAGTTACTTTGAGAGTCTGTTAAAGAAATTAAATGATTTTTTATGCTATGAATTGGGGATATTTTGAAATAATCTTGGAAAAGATTATTTAGTTGTTACAGTTTTTGTATTTCTTTTTTCCCCATACTTCTCAAGATTTGCAATTAGGTTGTCTCTTTACCATATATATGGAGACAGTGCTTCCGTCTGATGATTGTTTCAGAGAAACATTCTTGGGACATGTACTAGTAGACTGGACATTGAAGTTAATTTTGGTGGAAATGCGCTCAGCTCTCATTAATGACATTCTAGCAAATTTTAGTATGATGAGATGTCCTAAACACAACCTGTACATTGGAAAAGAGCTTTGGAAATTCTGAGAGACACATCCTTCTATCTCATCCAATTTCACTCGTGTTACTGCACGAAACCTGTTATTGTCATTATTTTAACTCTTCTTCACTAACTTGAAGGGTCTGCATATATACATAAATTAGTGAAAAATTTCAGTAAGAAATTTTTGTATTGATTTCAAAATTATACTACCAATTGTTTACTGAAAGTGTTGTTCATCTTTTGCAGTTGTTATAGGTCTTTTGCTTTGTTGTGGGGTTTTTTTCTTATTGAATTCATAAATTCTCTGCTTGGCTTCTGTCATTTTCAAACTGCATAGTTGAGTCTCCAATTTATAACACCTTGGAACTAAAAAGAGAAATGATTAAAGTTTTTAACTTGTTTTAAACTTTTGAAACAAGTTTAAACTTAGAGAAAAGCTGCAAGCATACTACAAAGAGCTTCTGACTACTCTTCATCGAGATTTGCCTACTGTAAATATCTTGCTGCATTGTAAGTCATTCTCAATACCTCTCTCTGTCTTTTTCTGTCTCTCCCTCTCACTTTCTTGTTGGAGAGGTGTAAATGTTTAGAGTTCTTTCAGAAGCAGTCTAAACTGAATGAGCACCTTTGGTCAAATTAAATTCATAATTGGGAAATCTATGGATTTATTCAAGTAAAAATTTTATTGGTTTTTATGTAATACTTTATTCACTTCATTACAGAAGACGTAAAAATGTTTAGGTTTGAAGGCAAAACAGATAATTTATATATTTTAAAGACATGCAAGCACTTTTAGCAATCTGTGAGATAAAATCTTATTTTCTAATCCATGGTCTTTCCTTCCTTTGGTCTCTGTAATGGAAAACTATGAGATATGTCACTGACACTCAGAAACTTATCAGAGTAAAAAAAGGCAAGACACTTCCCCTATCAAACTAATGGTGGGCAGTGCACTGACATTGAGACAAGGTGTCTCTCAATAGATTCCTTATGTTTCTCTTCTCCTGCAGGATTTGGTTTAGCAGACAGGAACCTGTCAGGAATTGTGAGCAAAAGAGCAATACATGAGAAATTCTAAAAAAGTGAAAGTACTCTTAGAACAATGGGTTCATGTTTGATAAAAGTCATTTTCCTTTGCTGTTGAGAATAAATTAAATGCTGGAAAATAATTGGGTATCCTATATAATAAAAGAGTGATATGCAAATTAACCCTCACTCCGTCACAAAGATGGAGGCAGCCATGGAGCTGGAGTGAGCAGGAGGCTTGAGTTGCCCCCGGCAATGGAGGAAGCCAAGCTTGCCACCTGCCCTGCGGCCTTAGCTCCATTCAGGGCTACAAAGTTTCAATTATAGAAGATAAATAAACCCCAGATACCTGCTTCCAGCTGGCGTGGCCTCCGCTCAAGGAAGCGCTGGGTTGCCAGGAAGCTTCTAGCCAGACCAAGGCTACAAATTTTCAATTATAGAAGTTAAATAAATCCCAGATACCTGCTTCCAGCTGGCAGCATGGCCAGGCTGAAAACAGCCTTTAGCCCCTCACCCAGGCTGGACAGGCACCCCAATAGGAACCCCACCCTGAAGGGGCTGTGGCCAGCCTGAAAACGGCCCTTAGCCCCTCACCCAGACTGGCCAGGCACCCCAGTGGGACCCCATGAAGGGGGTGTGGCCAGCCTGAAAAGGGCCCTCAGCCCCTCACCCAGGCAGGTCACACCCCGATGGGGTGAGGGTCCCCACTGGGGGGCTTGACCAGCCTGCAAACAGCCATCAGCCCCTCACCTAGGCTGGCCAGTCACCCTAGGGGGACCCCCATCATGAAGGGGGTGTGACCAGCCTGAAAACAGCCCTCAGTCCCTCACCCAGGCTGGCCAAACCCCCATGGGGTGAGGGTCCCTGCTGGGGGCTTGGCCAGCCTGCAAACAGCCATCAGCCCCTCACACAGGCTGGCCAGGCACCCCAGTGGGGACCCCCACCCTGATCCGGGACACCCTTCAGGGCAAACTAGCCAGCCGCTACCCGTGCACCAGGCCTCTATCCTATATAATAAAAAGGTAATATGCAAATTGACCCTAACAGCACAACTACTAGGAATGACTGGTCACTATGACACACACTGACCACCAGGGGGCAGACACTCAATGCACGAGCTGCCCCCTGGTGGTCAGTGTGCTCCCACAGGGGGAGCTCTGCTCAGCCACAAGCCAGGCTGACAGCTGCCAGCACAGCGGTGGTGGCGGGAACCTCTCCTTCCTCCTCAGCAGCGCTAAGGATGTCCGACTGAAGCTTAGGCCTGCTCCCAGCTGGCAAGTGGAGATCCTCCAAGGGCTCCAGGGCTGCCAGAGGGATGTCTAACTGCCAGCTTAGGCCCAATCCCATGGGGAGCGGGACTAAGCCAGCAGGTGGACATCCCCCAAGGGGTCCCAGACTGCGAGAGGGCACAGGCCAGGCTGAGGGACCCCTCCCCCCCAAGTGCACAAATTTTTGTGCACTGGACCTCAAGTGTCCTATAAGAATCAAAAAGAGAGTAAGAAAGTAAATTACAGTTAGTCTTGATGTATTTGGAATGGATTTCTGTGATAAAAGACATTTTTTTATTGCTAAGTGATTAATATACCAAATAGAATTCCATGAAATGCCTCAAATATCTCTAAATTCTATCCCTACTTTATTTTTTGAATTCTGATTTTGATTATGAACCATCTTGGTTTATAATTATCTTTTGGAAATGTCTATAAGGATGTCTAATTTACTGTTAAAAACTATAAGGTCAAATTTCCTCTACTCTGATACTTTGAAAAAGAAATTTACTTTTATAGGTAGTAAAATCAATAAGAAAATTTAGCTATAAGAGAGTAAAATATCTGAGGCTTAAAAGATATATTTAAAAATACTAGCTTTGTTTGTGTTTCATAGGTCCATAGATAAATCTTCAACACATATTTCCAATTTCCTTGAAAACATTCCTTCCTATAGCAGTTAATTTTAGCCCACCTTAATTTTATTATAGTAATAATTGAGTTTTTACCTGACATCAAAGAGAAACTATGTATTTTGTGCTTTAATATTATAAATAACTTCTTATTATAGACTCAAATGTGGTTGATTAAAATTTAAATTTGTGCTTTATGTTATCAGATTGTATTGACAGTGTGATTTCTAAGGTCTTCCCAATTCTAGAGTATGACTTCTATGTTAATTTATATGCATCCTTAATCCTGAGTATTAATACATTCTAAGAAACAAACTGACACTTAATCCTATGGACTCTCCAAGGATTATTGTATACCCCATATAAAATTTTATAAATTGTTTACTTATACCAGGGGTCCTCAAACTTTTTAAACAGGGGGCCAGTTCACTGTCCCTCAGACCATTGGAGGGCCGGACTATAGTTTAAAAAAAAACTATGAATAAATTCCTATGCACACTGCACATATCTTATTTTGAAGTAAAAAAACAAAACAGGAACAAATACAATATTTGTATCTGCATGTGGCCCGTGGGCCGTAGTTTGAGGACCCCTGACTTATACATATAATTTAATTTTTAGATATTTTAAGTGTTTTGAACTAGAAAGGTACTTTTTTTCTGCAAAGGGCAAAAGAGAAATCTATTCTCTGCTATACACCTTAAAGGGGAGGCTGTCAGAATGAAGAAACTACAGTTATCAGAGTTGATACCACAATAATATATTAAACAAACAAAATGGATCCTGATAAGTGTGAAAATTAGTGTCCTTCAAGCAATGAAAACAGAAAACATATTAAAAATACCAATCAAGCACAATAATCTACTTTTTCCAATTGTAATCACTTCCCCCAAAATACATAAAGGACACAGATACAGGTTTTTCATTTATCAACATCATTTATCATCCTATATAATAAAAGGCTAATATGCAAATCGACCAAACAGTGGAACGACTGGTCATTATGATGCGCACTGACCACCAGGTGGCAGACACTCAACACAGGAGCTTCCCCCTGGTGGTCAGTGCACTCCCACAAGGGGAGCACCGCTTAGCCAGAAGCTGGCCTCATGGCTGGCAAGTGCAGCGGCAGTGGCGGCAGCCCCTCCCGCCTCTGCAGCAGCACTAAGGATGTCTGACTGATGGCTTAGGCCTGCTTAGACATCCCCAAAGGGCTCCTAGACTGCAAGAGGGTGCAGGCCGGGCTAAGGGACCCCCATCCCCCACCTGAATGCAGGAATTTTGTGCGCTGGGCCTCTAGTAGTTATATAAAGTATTATACATGGGGAAACACTTTTGTCCTTATCTTTAAATGTGGACTACTTTATGCCCTTTTATATTCATGCTGACCTACTGTGGTAACCTTGTAGTAAGAGTCTGGGTGATTATATGTGGAGAGTTACTTACAAAAACGCATGCTACTTTTAAACAATTTGTCCAAACTTAATGATATTAGCTTCCTTAATTTTGCAGAGGCATTGGAATCAGTAAAGCAAAAGATACATTTTGTCCAACAAATGTAAAGCATTCAGGCCTAGAAGGGACAATGAAAGCCATACCCCATGCCTAATGAATGTCTCTGTGTAATTCTCACTAAATAGATGCTGTATTTACCACAAGAAAAATTATTGGTTATATGCATATGGAAAGTGTTATACCATAAGGCTATGAGTTAGATGCCATGAGTTTATCCTCCTAGCTATGCCAAAAAGAAACAACAAAATGAATCTTATAAACTTTACATTTTTAGTTTTTACTTTTAAAATTAATTTATAGAGTTATTGATATATAATTCACATACCATAAAATTTATTATTTTAAAGTACAATTCAGTGTTTTTAGTATATTCATAGAGTTGTGCAAATATCATTATCTAATTTAATTTATTTCATGTCTTTCCATCACCATTTATTCCCCCTCTCTTCTTCCACCTCCCTCCCTCTCCCCTACCATTCCCAAAATCACCACATGGTTGTCCATAAGTTTTCTCTTTTTTTTCTTTTTTGCTCAATCCTCCCACCCCCACCCCCAGTACCCCTCATCACCAGAGCTGTCATCACTATCTAATTTTAGAAGATTTTAAAATTAATTTGTTGGGGTGATATATATATATATATATATATATATGCCCAGCGACCGGAATGGCAGAATGACCAGAATGACCGGTGGCTATGACGTGCACTGCAGCAGCCAACCATCCTGATCTGGGCTCCAATCAGTCCCCCTGTCCCCCCATCTGGCCCAGCCCCCGGACAACTCCCAACACCCCAATAGGGAGAGGGGCCGGCTGGCCAACTGGCCACAGCCCCTCTCCCCCCATCAGCCTCACCTGATGGGCCCCCATTGGGGCGGGCCAGCTGGACCCCACCCATGCATGAATTTGTGCACTGGGCCTCTAGTTAGTTAATAAGATTACATGGGTTTAAATTGTACAATTCCATGATACATCATCTGTACTTTGCATTGTGCACCCACCACCCAAAGTCAAATATTTTTTCATCACCATTTATTTGACTCCCTTTTTCTTTTATTACCCCCCCACCCCGCTTTTCTCTGGTAACCCCTATACTGTTGTCTGTGTCTACAAGATTTCATTTGTTCACTTGTTGCTTTCAGTTTTATATCCCATATATGAGTGAAATCATATGGTTCCTAACTTTTTCTGTCTGACTGATTTAGCTTAGCATGATATCCTCAAGATGCATTCATTTTGTGGCAAATGGAAGAATTTCATCTTTTCTTATGTTGAGTAGAATTCATTGTATATATGTATCACATCTTTATCCAATCATCTGTCAAAGGACACTTTCGTTGTTTCCATGTTTTGATCATCGTCAATAAGTTGCAATAAACATAGGTGTGCATAAATTTATTAAATAAATATGTTCAAATTTGTTGGGTACATACCCCAGAGAGCGGTTTCTGGGTGATATGGTAACTCTATTCTTAATTTTTTGAGGGACCTCCATACAGTTTTACATAGTCTCTGTATCAGTTTACATTCCCACCAGCAATGAATGAGGGTTCCTTTTGATCCACAACCTCTCCAACATTTGTTATTACTTGTCTTGTTGATAATAGTCATTCTAACAATTGTGAGATGGTATCTCATTGTAATCTTGATTTGCATTTCCCTAATAGCTAGTGAAGTTGAGTATCTTTTCAGATATCTGTTGACCACTTATATGTCTTCTTAGGAGGTGTGTGTTTAGGTTCTCTGCCCATTGGATTGTATGCTTGTTTGCTGTTGAGTTGTATGAATTCTCTATATATTTTGCATAATAATCCCTTGTCAGGGCTATTAGAAGGCTTTTATCACCACAAAAATAAACTCCATACTCATTAGCAGTAACCTGTCCTTCCTCTGCCCCTAAAGACCACTAATCTCTGTCTGTCTTATGGATTGCATATTCTGGATATGTCATCTAATTGTACTCATACAGTATGTGTATATTTGTGACTGGCTTCTTTCACTTAACATAATGGTTTTAAAGTTCATTCATATTATAACATACATAAGAACCTCAATTTTTATTGCTAAATAATATTCCATTGTATGTATATACCATTTTTTGTTTATTGATTCATCATTCACGGCCATTTTCTTTCTTTTATTTTTGCTGCTATGAATAATACTAGTACTGCTCTAAATATTCATGTACAAATTTTTGTAACTAGATATATTTTTATTTGTCTTTTATATATGCCTAAGAGAGGAATTGCTGAGTCATATGGTAACTCTGTTTAACATTGTGAGGAAAAAAATGTTTTCTAAAGTGGCTACAGCGTTTAACTTTGCTAAAAACAATTTACAAGTGTTTCAATTTTACACATCCTTGCCAACATTTGTTATTATTTGTCTTTTTTATTATAGCCATTCTAGTGTGTGTGAAATGATGTCTCATTGTGTTTTTAATTTGCATTCTTCTAATGAGTAGCTAAGCTGAACATCTTTACATGTGCTTATTCATCATTTGTATAACTTCTTCAAAGAAAATGTCTTTTTTAAAAACTTGGCCCATTTTTAAATTGTGTTATCTTTTAATTGTTGATTTGTAATATTCTATTTCATCATAATTTTAATTGGTGTTGTCAGGGGCAAGTTTGGTAGCAATAACAGAAGTTGACCTTAGCCAGTGTGGCTCAGCTGTTGAGTGTCAATCTATGAACCAGAAAGTCATGGTTCAATTCTCAGTCAGGGCACATGCCCAGGTTTAAGGCTTAATCCCCAGGAGGGGGCATGCAGGAGGTAGCCAATCAATGATTCTCTCTCATCATTGATGCTTCTCTCTCTCTCTCTCTCTCTCTCTCTCTCTCTCTCTCTCTTCCTCTCTGAAATCAATAAAAATATATTTTTAAAAGGAGTTGAAGTGAGAGATAACCTATAAGGAAAAAGTCAAATAACTATACACATTCTGGTAAATAAATTAAGACAGTAGTTAATTTATTCAACTCCATATTCATGGAATACCTTCTATTACCAAGGCATTGATGTAGGCACTGAGATGACACTGGCAATTTGTCTTACAGGGCTTATTTGTAGACAAATCAGGAAAGAAATAAACAATATCTAATATATCCCCGATAAGCACCTAGAAACACACAAACAAAAGAAATATCATGAGAAAGGGGTCTGAGTGAGCAGTGATCCATAATGCTATTGCACAGACATAAGACCTTAAAATATCAGCCTTTGAAAGAGATAGTAGAGAAAATGTTAGGCTGTTCCAATAGCAAGAAAAAGCACCTACCTGGGCTACAAAATGATTGACAAGTTTAGGAACAAAAATAAGGAGGGGGGGAAAAAGGCAGTGGAAGATCACATATTACCTGTATGCTATGGTTAGAAATTTAGATTTCTTTGAAATGGCATGAGAAATATTAAGATCACAAAAGTAGAAGCATAGAGATCATATAGGAGGGTAAACAATAGTCGAAGGAAAAGTTGTTGCCTTGAACTCTGGTGGTGAAGGTAGCAATGTAATAGTGTGGACATATTTGGAAGCTCTCCTGGAAATAGAGCAATGTGGGCTGCTGATGAGGAGATAGTGGGAATGGTGAAGAAAATGGAAGAATTCTGGTTGATACCAATTTATATGGCTTATAATTTTTAATATATGTTTTCTCAGGGTGAATGACTATTGGTGTCATTCACCCTGAGGAAAGATCAATAATGTTAACAAGTAATAGGCAAGTGATTTTTTTTCCTACAAAACAATCTTTCAATTGAAAGCTCAAATAAGAATACTAATTGGAAGCTTATTGATACATGATCTAGAAAAAATTATTCTAGGCTGGAATCTTCCTCCACAAATTTTGATTTTTCAGTTATTTTATGCCTCCAACTAACAATAACTCACCCAAGAAAGAAAAGATCATTTTACCATAGAGTGTGTGATATTCAGCAACACATGTAAATACTTACATAAATAACGTGAGTTAGGCAGCAGTCAGGTTGAAGTGCAAACTCTATTTCTTTTTTTTAAATTTTTGTTTTATTGCTTAAAGTATTACAAAGAGTATTACATATGTCTCCTTTTTCCCCCCTTGACATTCCCCCAGCTGCAAACTCTATTTCTATAATTAATAAATGTAAAAGCATCTTGGACCAGTTTTCTATAAAGTGCTACTGGAGAAATAGCATGATGAAAGATTAAAGTCAGCAATGTCTTGATGTCTCTCAACATTTCCTTTCTTTAGTAATCTTAAAATCCTATCTTCAATCCCCACCTGTGACATCAGCTAATGTAACAGAAATCAGCAACCAGGTTCAGATTTTCCCAAATGTCAGGAGTAGCCAACATTAGGACTAGCTACTACTACTTTATTTTCATCCTTCACCTTATTTGCTAATGATCAGAAGAGAAATTTTATCATGCCAAAGTGCCAGAAATTTCAACAATGGTTATTTTAATCACCAGAAAAGAGGATCTGAAACCTTGGTTATTTTATCATTACACCAACCACTAAGCTCTTTTTCTTGGATATATTCCTTGTGACAAATACTTAAAACATCATTTAATGAAAAGAACCAGGTTTGCAACATTTGTACCAAGATTCTAAAAACACTGCCTGAAACTGGAGCAGTCATTTGCTGATGTGAAAACAATGTGACCTTTTAATAAGTCCTTTTATTAAAATTAATTCATTTCCTCAAGATTTTTTATTATCTTTTTATCAAGCCCATGAGAAGTAGAGTAAATCTATATCCTCTAAAAGGGAGGTAGTTGATCAAATACAAGATTTATATCTAATAGTGAAATAGCTGGGTTATAAATAGATTGTAAAATATCTATAATAATAAAAGTATAATATGCTAATTAGACCAGATGGGGACACATGGCTAGTGGAAATCTAACAAGTACAATCTCACTATTTAATTATTAAAATTGAAATGGTTATTTCTTCAAGCTCCACTTCAGAATAAACCTGAGGTAAGATTCTAATTCACCCAACTTGTTTGAAATCCTTGGACAAATCCTGGTGGCAAAATGAATGAAGTTTCAAGATTGGCTTTATTTAGATCAGGTTCCTACAAAATGCACTCCATCATAGGATGAAGAGAAAATGCAGTCATGTACAAAGATGTGGACACCTATATAAAAAGCATCATAAAATAATGAGGGAAAGATAGTTCCTTCAAAGAAGAGAAACTGAAGTTTGTGAAATACAGGTTATTGGGTAATTAGAATACTAAATTCCCAGTACACAAATGACTGGCTATTAGCAAGGGAGAAGAAATATTGATGAAGTCATAGAAGGTGAGCATTTCAGGAGCCTATAGTAAAAAGAAGAAAGGAAGGAAGGAAGGAAGGAAGGAAGGAAGGAAGGAAGGAAGGAAGGAAGGAAGGAAGGAAGGAAAAAAGGAAGGAAAAAAGGAAGGAAGGGAAGAAGGAAAGAAAGAAGGGAAGAAAGAAGGAAAGAAGGGAGGGAGGAAGGGAAGGCGGAAAAGCCTAAATTGGAACTCTTCGTCATAAGTATTAGTCATTTATGTTGTTAGATAGTAAATATTGCCAATATTTCATGTACTTCTTAAAATATGAAGTGATTTTATTTGCTTGAAAAAAATGTTTTTGCTTCTCTTATGTTTAAGATACCTAAAGAAATTATGTAAAAGCCAAATATTTTTGTACTATACTTAATTTGAAACTTCTAAATCTGTTTGAATATACTAAGTACACACTGTCCACAGCATTTTTTGGAAAGTGGAAGACAACTGTATTTCTCTTTTACAGCTGGTTGACCCAGAGGCATGGAACTTAAGTGACTTTGTAAAAAAAATTAAGAAATAATAACAAGAAGTCATTCAAGTGTAGACACAAGCATTGAAAATAAGGTTGGCTATTTGGCTTCTTTCTTTAACCGTCCAGGTAACTGCCACTCCTTAAGTAGAAAAGCTAGTGATCCATGCTCTCCATTTCATCCCAATTAATTACCTGCAAGCAGATTGGACTCCGAGACCAATTACTTTCTGAATTTACTTTTTAAAGCCCACACTTTATATGTTTTCAAAAAAAAAAACAAAACCTGAGTCAAGTAAAGGAAACTTCTGTATGGTATTTGGGTTAGATAAATCTATGTCATTAAGAGAAATAAAGTTTAGGTAATAAATGATAGTTTTCACTGAGAAAAATGTATGAATGTCCTTGATTTCGCCCATAAAGTAAAACCTACTTCTAAGGAAAACCTCCCTGGGAGGCAAAATGTCAGGCACATAAATAGTGCATTAAAAGACATTTATACAAAAGTAAGCTTCAAATGAACTCTATAAAACTACAACTGCAAGAGCAGACTTATAAATCAAATCAACATTAAACAAGTGTAACAATTGTATGTGTCATTATTGCAATGGAAGTTATTAGTTTACAGATCTACCTTGAAACTGTAGGATATAGTAGAATGGCAGCCACATGAACTAGAAACTCTAAAGAAAACAGTTACAGACAGTTGTACTGGAAATATATATGAGTTTCAAAATTTTAATTGGGAATTCATTCTTAGCTCCAAAAAATTAATATTCTTTTTATTTAAAAAGAAGGAAAAGAAGTTTAATATACAATCTTATTATTTTCTATTTTCTGTTCATGAATAATATGTTTGTTCATTTTCAACTAAGATTTACCAATAATCCATAAAATTTATATCTATGAAAATGCCCATTAACATATGCTGATTGTAAATGCTAAGCATGACTTTACATGTCTTTGACTATATATAGAAATTATATATAAAAGCATATAATTTGATTACAATTTAATGTAAGCAATATTTTTATGTCATTGAGTTGCAAAAACTATTGTTTGAAATTAAAATATAAAGCACCTGTGTTCAAATTGATACATTTGCTAGCTGTCATTTTGAGCAAGTTAGTAAACTTCTCTGAGCCAAAATTTTCTCATATGCAATATGATAAAAACAATGTCTTATGGGATTTTTATGAAATTGAGTAAGAAAACACATGTAAGTAGCTACAATAATGCATTGCATATAGCAAGCATTCATCATTCCTAATTTTAGGCATCATAACTGATTTTAATTGGACTTTCTCATACACAGGAATACACAATACTAACTCAATAAGTCCCCTAAAATATTGTGTAGTTACAGACAAAATTTATTACAAAATAGAATTTGAGTAATATCCAATATCCCTTTTTTTTTATTAAAAACATAGACACATAGGTATATGTTTCTCTTTTTAATCACAGAGAGAAGAAGAAAGGGATTCCAAAAGGTATATTTTCTCAGCAAAAGAAATTCTAGAAGAGAAGTGTTTTGATTTGGACTTCAATTGCATGTATCTATATATATAAAAGCCTAAGCGACCAGAACAACCAGAATGACCAGTCACTATGATGTGTACTGACCACCAAGGAGCAGACACTCAATGCAGGAGCTGCCCCCTGGTGGTCAGTGTGCTCCCACAGCCAACCTACCCTGGCTGGCCAACTTCCCGTGGTCCCTCCCCCCTGGCTGGCCAACCTTCTGTGGTCCCCGGTCAGCAGGCTCCAATCACCCTATTGGGGCCAGCCCTCTGGTTGGGATGGGGAACCGGAGGTGGGTGGTGGCAGATGCAACCCCTTTCCCAGGGGGACCTAGGCCAGCTCCCTCCTCGGGGCCAGTGGCCAACCTCCTATGCCCCATCCCTCCCCCCAGCCAGCAGGCCCCGATTGGCCCACTGCCTGCCCACCACAGTGGCGGTGGTGGTGGTGGTGTGGCGGCAAGGGAAGGAGGAGGGGGGGAGGTGGGGAACTGCACAGTGGCAGGGCGCCAAAAGTGGCAGTGTTGGCATCTGGCATCCATTCCTTCCACACTCAGCCCGGTGACTGTTGCCTCCTCTCCAACCCAGCTCTGATCTGCCTGGCCCCAATCAGCCCTGATCACCGGCCAGGCCTAGGGACCCCACCCGTGCATGAATTTCATGCACTGGGCCTCTAGTTTGATTATATAACTGTCCCCTCCCTAATTAAACTACTTTTATTTTGTGCTTTTCAATTTATTTGAATATCAACCTTAAATTGAGGATAACAATAATGATAATAAAGAGATTAAAACAGTTTCTTGCATGTGGAAATTTAGGCACATAAAATGTTCCTTTAAAAGTTTAGTATTCTTGTTTGAATGCAGTAGCTGTTATTGTCTGAAATACTTAGGTTTTAAAAGTCAATCTGAGAGTGCTGTAATATAGGAAGAACATGGATTGCAGAAACAAAATATCTGGGTGTAGATATCAACCTTGCTGTTTACAGCTGTATGGTTTTTTTTAAAAAATAAATTTTTTATGACTCAGATTTTTCATTTCAAAAGGGATGATGGTATTCATCATACTTAGCTCATTTTTGTTACACAGAGGAGTGAAATAAAAGGAAGGCACTTATATAGTATCTGGCTTATAGACAATGTTTTAAAAAGTAGGTATTAGCCCGGGCCAGTTTGGCTCAGTGGATGGAGAGTCAGCCTGTAGACTGAAGGGTCGCAGGTTCAATTCTGGACAAGAGCACATACCTTGGGTGCAGGATCCTTCCTGGCCCGGGCCCTGGTCAGGGCTCATGCAGGAGGCAACCAATCGATGTGTTTCTCTTACATCGATGTTTTTCTCTATCTTTCCCTCTCTCTTCCATTCTCCCTGAGAAACAAACAAACAAAAAAACAAACAAACAAAAAAATCTATGGAAAAATATCCTTGGGTGAGGATTAATTAAAAAAAAAAGAAAGAAAAAGAAAAAAAGAAAAAAAATCTGGGTTTCTTATTGCTTCCAAAATGAAATTTAAATAGTGTCCTTTGGATTTAAAAGTTCTTTATTATCTGCCTTTGATATAGCATTTCACACTTAGAGTTTTTCTTTTGGGTCTTCTCTTTTGTATATTACTGTATATTACAAATAAACATATTTTATCATCTCCCCACCTGTTAACTACAATCCATCCATTGTTACTTCTAGCTCTATCGTATACAAGCCCAGCTTCACAATCTATTTCATTAACAAAGTCTACTAAGAACATATGATACTTAAGGAGTTTTCTTGCTCTCTACTTCTGTTCTTATCACATCTATATATATAAAAGCCTAAGTGACCATTATGACAGAACAACCAGAATGAGTGGAATGACCAGTCACTATGATGCACACTGACCACCAGAGGGCAGATGCTCAATGCAGGAGCTTCCCCTAGTTTGCAGTCCCCCATCATCGGTGGGGCCTGCCAGCTAACTTCCCAGTTCCTCCCCCTGGCTGACAGGTCCCAATCGCCTGATTGGGGTTGGCCCCAGGCTGGAATAGGGAACCGTGAGTGGGTGGTGGTGGATGTGGATGGGAAGGGAAGGAGTAGGGGGGAGGGGGGAGGGGGAGGGGGTGGAGGAGGGAAACTGTACAGTGGTGGTGTGCAGGTGGCAAGGGAAGGAGGAGGCGGGTAGGTGAGGAACCATATGGTGGTGGCGCATGGGTGGCAAGGAAAGGAGGAGGCGGGAAAGCGGGAGATGGAGACCCTGATCGGCCCTGATCGCCAGCCAGGCCTAGGGACCCCACTCATGCATGAATTTTGTGCACCGGGCCTCTAGTATTCTATATATTTGCCATCTTTATATGACAACCTATATCAATAATTCATTCAAGAGGATACTTTATCAAATTATAATTCATTTTGTTGATGAATCTATGTGAGTATAAGAATTCTGGAGGGTTCTTATCATAAATGGATTTTGAATTTTGTCAAATGCTCTTCCTATATATGTTGAGATGATCATATAATTTTACTCATTCTATTAATGAGGTTTATCACATTTATTGATTTGAGCATGTTGAACCATCTTTGCAACCCAGGGATACATCCCACTTGATCATGGTGTACTATCCTTTCAATGTCCTGTTGAATTTAGTTTAGTATTTGTTGAGAATTTTGCATGTATATTCACCAGGGATATTGGCCTATAGTTTCTTTTTGTTTTTGTTGCTTTTGTATCAGGCTAATGCTGATTATCTGCCTTATCTGGCTTTGTTATCAGGCTAATGCTGGCTTCATAAAATAAGTTTGGGAGTGTTCCTTCCTCTTTAATTTTTTGAATAAAATATTTTTCCCAGAGGTCACTATGGAATGAGGCTTACTTTCAAGCTTTTCCTAGACACCTAGACAGAAGCAAAAGTTTGAGCAACAATACGCAGGCTAGAGCTACTTTTTATTACCTCCCTCTTCATCTCCTTACACTAACATAATAATATAGTGCATTTCTTGATTCTTTTTTCTTGATTTAAGGAAAATAATTAACACATGATTTACAATAAAGTGTCTGTGATTTCTGACAAATATTAGTATTTAAGGACCATTTTCATTTCAAAGAAAGATTAATGTGAGAAGAAAAATGATTGAAGATCTAAGGAGTTGGATAATTTTTAAGTTTAGATTCTATGCCACAATTCATATTTCTCTGTACAGACCTCATCTGTCTATGTGTAAAGCTGTTCTGGTCTATGCATGAATTATACCCTTTGGATGTTTTCAGATCAGTACAATTAGATAGGGCAATGTTATATAATAAACTTTATAAAAGTATTAAGCTTTTAATATTTTTTCAAATATGTAATTGTTTAATAAAATTAAGATAGCTAATTCTGCTCAAATTTGATAATGAGAGAAATCCAAAGTAGAATTTTTATAATTTCATTTTGACTGCTGGAAACATGTAATGACATTTTCTATCTGTCCAATTAAATAGGAGAAACAATTCATTAGATGTAATTTAATATTTTCTAAAGAATTATAACTGTAAAAGGTCAAAATCAGCCTGGGACTAATATGTGTTATTTTTTATCAGTGTTGTATTGGCATACAGGAAATCTTTGTGTGTTTTTTAAAGGTTATTTAAAACAATTAGTCAATAAATGACAAAGAAAAATACTTGTATATTTGCTGAAAGTAATTTAAAATAATTTAAAGTGAAATTACTTAGGAAAATGAGTTTGGACAAAGTTACTAACTTGGGGATGTTATTTTCTAATAGACAAATAAAATATAATGTTGCCTACACAAATACAATATTACCACCTGCATTCTTAAGAACATTTTTCAGTTAGTTGTATAGGTATCTTAATTTATACTTTCATATAAATTCTAAGAAATTTACCTAAGCAAAATTAGGACATTAATGAAGAATAAAGAACTTAAATTGTTCCTTCAATTAGTCAAATGGTATAAATGAGGTACAACTTATAAGAGCTATAGGAGACTATCTTCAAAATAAGGTTTAATATGTAAAATTATATATGATTGATATTTAAAACTGCTTTTATTACTTTAAAGCTCACTTGATAAAGGGTATGTCTTTAATTGTTTTTGAAACTTTTGATAAAAAGTGGTATGCCGTAGCCATGCCTACCTATACCAAATAGGGACTGAGACATTTCAAATGTATGTGGTAGTCTTTTAAGAAGTAAAACTATAGTTTTTGAGACAACTAACATATATCATTGCTTTATTCAGTCATAATTTATTTATTCAGCTATTATTATTTGCCATTTTACCCTCTGAAAACAGATTATTACAATAGACAAATGAAGATATAAATGGAATTAAATTCCATTTATTCTTTCGTTTGCTTATTCCTTTATGTGGTAACAAACTAAAATAAGTGACTATTGCTATTCTATAATATCCTAAGTCCCAGGGGGGATATAGACAAAGTCATTCTATATAATAAAAGGCTAATATGCAAATAGACCAAACGACAGAACAACTGGTCACTATGTTGTGCGCTGACCACCAGGGGGTGTGCGCAGAATATGGTGGCGTTGGCCACGGCGGGATGGTGGAGCAGATGAGCAGGGGCGTCAGACCAAGGCAGGGCACCGGGGAGAGCCTCTGGTGGTTACGGAAAATTCTCTGCTCCCACACACTGTGGTCCCACTTGGTGCTTGCACCTGCTGCCAGCGCCAGCCCTGCTCACATGCACTGCCAGTGCCCAGCGCCGGCCCCAATTGCTCTGTGCAGTCAGCAGGTGTGAGTGGGGCCAGCGCTGTCAGTGCATGGCAATGGTGGTGGCTGGAGCAGGGCTGCTGGCAGACAGGGGACCGAGGGCTGCGACAGGAGGAGCCGGGCAGGGGCATGAAGGATGGGCCAAGACCTGCCCCTTTGCCCACTGCAGCTTCGCGGCCCACAGTTCCTTTCAAGGTACACGAATTCATGCACTGGTCCCCTAGTATATAAATAAAGTGGCTAGAGAAAACCTACTGAGAAATGGATGTTGAATAAAAACTGAGCTAGCAAGTCACATAACAATAGAATCATGACATTTCAGCGAGAAGAGAAAAAAAGAGCAGACATCCTGAGAAAGAGATACAGTGGGGCTTTGACGTATGAGTTTAATTCGTTCTGTGACGGAGCTCATAACTCAAATTACTCATATGTCAAATCATTAAAGTGAATGAGTGAGACACGTGATGCTGGGCTGATGTTGTGGCATTCACTGTGACGTTCGCTGCGCCAGCTAGTGGTGGGGTATCTGAAGCTGGCTCGTAACCCGAATTTTAGCTCGCAACTCAAAGCAAAAAATAGGCTGAGAGACGGCTCATATCTCCAAAAACTCGTTAGTCGGGACACTCGTAAGTCAAGGCCCCACTGTATAGCTGTGTGTTGAAAGAACAAGAAGTTTAGTGCAGCTTGTGAAAAATAAGCCAGAAGGAAAGTAATGGAAGGCATCACAGATGTACATGTGTGCTGTGCCAGCACAGCCAAGGGTTTGGTGAGCCTGAAGCGGGGGAGGAGGGCGGCGAAGGATGTAGAAGACAGACAAAGAGAATAAGCTGCGTCTAGGTGGATCTCCTGTGCCTGGCTGAGGCCACAGAGAGAGATCCAGACAGCAAGCTGAGCCTTTATTTTATAGCCTGAGGTAAACAATGTAGTGGTCACCATAGTTACAATGTTCTTGTGAGTTTCACTTGTTTTGGCAGCACTTGCTGCACCTCCCACAGCCCATTAGCTACCCAGATAAGATCTAGGGAGAGTCATAAGGTCAAGCCTAATTATGCTAAGAGGGCTATGCCCTCTAAGCTGGGACTTGTTTGTGGCTTCGCCAACAGTCAATTCGAGGTTTAACCCTATAGCCGCACCCTTCAACATGGATAACCAAATATATACTGACCTTCTGCTTTTATCTCAAGTGAGATGAAAAGCCATTGGAGACTTAACTTTCTACTTAATGAGATAGCTTAGACTTTTGCCTTTAGGATCTATTGGAAGGAAGCATGGCTAAAAACAGAGTGTTAGTGGGCTCTTACAATAATCTAGGCTACAAAAGGTTGTGGCTTGGACTAGCTTAACCCCTAGAGTGCAGGGGAGCACGATCGCGCTCCTCCTGTCTTTCGCCAAAAGTGCCGGAAACGCTATCAAAGCTTCGAAATGGCGTCCAGTTCTAAGTCTGCTTTTATTAGTGATGATGATATTGCTAAATATGTCAATGTAGTAAAGGTTTCCTTAAGTTTTCGAATATGTAACTTCATATACTTGCGATTCATAATTTTTTTCCTAAACTGCTGTAAAATCAGCAAAAATGCCTTGGCAATTTTAGCATAGTTCCTAGGATATTGGTTGGCACTCAAAGGGTTAATAGCTGTTTAGGAAATGAGAAGTTGTCAGATACAGAATATATTCTTTATGTAGAACTGCCCAGATTTACTGATAAATTAGTTGTGAACTATGAAAGAAAAGAGTGAAGAATAACTAAGAGGTCCAGAAGAAGAATACAATTGGGAATCATCATTTATTGTACGTAAGGACATCAATCTGCTTGATCAACTAAAGAAAAAAAAGAAGTCTAAGGACTAAGAACTGTGGTACCCAACATTAAGGAGCCCTATTTATAAAGATGAACTTCCAAAGGAAACTAAAAAGTAAGTGACCAGTGAGGTAGGAGGGAATCAGGAGAGTGTGAGCTTGGAAGAGAAGCCCGTGTTTCAAAGACAGCGAAATGTGACAAATGCTTTCTAGGGTCAGTAGATTGAAATTTGGTTATTGGATTTAGCCAGTACATGTTATCAGTGATTATGACAAAGCTATTTTTTAAAGCATTATGGGCAAAAGCCAGACTACAAAAGGCTGGAAGGGATGGTGAAGAAAGCAATTTAAAATAGTGAATATCAACAACCTGATCAAAGCATCTCAAAAGCAAGAGTTCTTAACCTTAAAAATAATATCTAGGAAAAGTCTAATGCTCTAATTTCAAAGTGATAGTGAGTATAAAAGATATTTAGAGATATAAATGTTAAAAATATTTAGTTACAACTAATACTCTGTGGTAGGTTCTCAACATGTGTAATTGAAGATCATTATGTTCAGTCAGTTAAAATACAAATAACATTTTTTTCTTTTTTAATTCATGTAGATTGACCTCCTGAATTCCATCCACACTTGTGTTCCATGGACTCTGTATTGAGAGTCTCTACTGTAAAAGGATTGATATCTAAAGGATGAAACCTCCAGGTAAGATGTGTTTATCTTTTCATTTCTGAGGAGAATACTAGCAACATGGATGGAAGACATCAAATGTAGAGAAAGATCACATTCATAACAAAACCTACTGATCTGGGAGAAGTGAGAACTTTTGGAACTTTATCCTTGAGCGAAAAGGGGAGTGGAATAAGGCACTTAAGTGGAGGAATCAAGTTCAAGGGAGCACAGACATTAATAATGGGGGAAATGACAGAGAATGTGGGCAAAGATGACTCGTGGTGTTTATAGAATTCCCTTCTGATGTAGTCAATTTTATCTGTGAAATAATAAAGCAGAAAAATAGTGGAGAGTAGATACTGGGAAGGAAGATTTGAAGAAGGAGGACAATAAAAATTTTCTTATAAAACAGTGGGAGAGGGAAAGGCCTAAAGTAATATAGTGTATGTCTGGTATTAATACATTTAAGATGAGAATAGTCTTCAGGTTTCTATGTTTCTTCACTAATTTAGGCTGCATAGAAGTCAATGTGGAGTAATTGAAGAATTGGATTTAATCAGGGTTGTCTATTTGTAACCATCATTCAGTCATTCATTCAAGAAGTATGCCTTTATTGGCCTAGTTGGTTTGGCTCAGTGGATAGAGCATGGGCCTGCGGACTGAAGGGTCCTGGGTTCGATTCCAGTCAAGAGCACATGCCCAGTTGCAGGCTTGATCCTCAGTAGGGGGCATGCAGGAGGCAGCTGATCAATATTCAATGATTCTCTTTCATCATTCATGTTTCTATCTCCCTCTCCCTTCCTCTTTGAAATAACTAAAGATATATTTTTTTCAAAAAAGAGAGACCTGTAGGTCTTAAATTAAAAAAATAAAAAATAAAAAAAGAAGTACTCCTTCAAACACTGGGCATACTGCTGTAAACAAGATGATAAAGCTTCTGCTCTTATTGATCTTGTAACTGCAGGGAAGAAACATAATCAAGGAACAAGTTAAAAGTATGATGATATGAACACCATGATAAAGTAGGGCTTTCCCTACTTAGGAATGTAAATCCCATGTAGGATGAAAAAGAAATCTATTAGGAAAATATGTCCTTTCAGACCAAAAGAGTGTATTGTCATTTGGGAAAAATATAAGGAGAAAAAGTGTCATTTAACAGGTAAAGAAAAAAATACATTTTTTTAATTTCCTTTTGGAAGTTGTCATACAAGATCTTTTAATCTGGTCAAATATGACATTTGATTTAATTATTTTGAGAAGCTATATAGAAATATGATAAATACTTCATTTAATATTTATTCCCATGCAATCGCTCAATGTACAAACAACTATCTGCATTTATTTTTCAGTGATTTGTTTGCTCTTTATATATTCACCTCCTTCCAAAAATAAAACCTCTTCAGCTCTAGGGATGAGTAAAGCAAAGTCTCTGCTTATGTGTAATTTATAGTATAATAGAGTGACTCATGATTTAGTCCCTATGGAAAATTTATGAGTTAAAATTTCTACCTTACTTATTTGATTTTTGCCATGCTTATAATTTATTGACATGCTGTCTACCTCCTCCCACTAAAATTTAATGAACAAGAACCAGGTCCCTCTGTTTCGGGCTGTATCCTGAGAGCCTGTAACTATTCCTGACATAGTGTTCTATCCATTGAATGAATAGATGAATGAGAGAATGAAGGAATGCATGAATGATGAACATTATTCAAAGTTGGTATCTGTGAATATGGAATCAGATATTGCCTTTCATTTTCCAGTAAGATGAAGAATTTGTTTTGTAGGGAAAGAAAAGCAGAGTTCATTAAATAGAATGAAGGCAAGTTTATGCTAATGTGTAAAGAATTGTTTGTTTAGGCTGCAGAGTTGCTGTATAAGAGGTGGCTCTAGGGATACAAGTTTGTGAGTTTATGAATACAGGGATTAGAGTGACTTCTGTATGTCTATAAGTATGCATAAAGCACTTTCTTCCACTCTTCCTTCAATGACATCACTGATGATCTATCATTCGTATAAGTAATAAAGATTACACAGAATCGGGGCCATTAGCTTTTGATATCATGCTGTTACTAATATGCTTGTTTTCATGACCATTCTTTATATTGGCAGGTTTAATTTGGTTAGTGGTTTTTCTGTTGAATTTGCTTATCTAATTGCACTCATTTTCCTAAAAATGATACATCTATATCTGACTGTGTACATGCACACATTTGCATGGTTTTCTGGAACTCTAAAGTAAGCTGTTTTTCTTGTTATGGCTTATTATGTCTTGATATTGTCCTGTGAGCAACTACTCCACTGAACCTCATTTAAAAAACTTTCAAATGCATAACAATGATTTTTATATCTTATACATATATGTCTAGAAAAAGAAAGCAATGTATCAGTATTCAAAGTAAATTAGTAATTCAAGGTACTATTCTTTGTCATTTTGTCTTGCTATGAATGCTTCATAACAAATACTGTTCAAACTGCTCTGAAAAATCTAAATATGACATCTCTAACAGGTTCAAGTCTTGTAGTCACAGCGAAATGTGAACACTTCAAAATTCCCAAGCCTAGATAAATAAAATGTCCTTCTAGAATCCAATAATAAGTTCTGTAAAATGATATACAACCAGTAGGTTACAAATGATTGACACCCGAGGAAAAAAATATATAGTAATTAATTGCTGTAGAACATGATTCTACTAGCCATGTAAATAATAATAATAACATTAATATCAGTAAAAAATGCATTTGTCTATGTGTCCTTAGCTTTGTGGCATTTTAATCTATACTGTGAAATGTGTATTTAGATTTTGCATTATTATACAAACATCACTGTTGCAGGAATCATGACCAAGCAAGAAATAAATTAAAAAAATAACATCAGATCAGTAATGTAGATGTTGGTGGATAAGAATTATTTGCTTTGTCAGTGTAACAGTTTAATGCTTTATACTTACAGTTAAGATTTAGTTTTATGTACAGCAATGATTTTTTTTTGTATTTTGAATGAAATCACTGCTTAGAACACTGAATTTGCCTAAAGGGGTTGATGGCTGTGGTAGCTTCCCAAAGAGCATGACTTTCTCTCAGGAAATTGTTTATTCACACACACACACACACACACACACACACGACTGCTCAACCTTTGATCTGATACACCTAAACATCATTTCTTCCTCAAACAGTTCTTTATTTTAAAACCAAAAAGTACAAACATGAATATGACAAAAATTAGTAAATACATTTATCCAGATAAATTAGAGAAAAATAATTTCTCATATGTGGAGAAACCGGAAATTTTAAAAAAGTGGGGGAAGTAGAGAAGAAAAGGAGACAAAAACAAAAAACGAATGGAAAGAGTAAAATTGATCAAGCTAAAAATGAAGGAAACAAGAAAAGATGACCTTCTAAGAACTCTTGGTATTGCTAGAAAAATACTCTTTTCTCTATAATTTTTGACCCTCCAGCTATAAAGTGTTTCTCACATCTATACCTCTTGGACCAAACTGTTTAGAAGGAGAACCCAAGTGGAATGATTACTCGTTAGGCCAAGTTTGTTTAGCTCCTATTCCAAATCCTTGTCACGGCACTCATACTGTTCTTACCTCTGTTTCTTTCTTCTCTCCCTTTGACTAGCTTTCCTTTTTATTTGCAAAACAAACCTGAAGGTCACCCAGCATTTCCTGGACTACTTCAGACTTATTTTGGCAGCCTATCATTCTCCTGTTCACCCTGGCAGGAAAGTGACCATTACTGAAATGTCACTTCAAATAATTCAGTCCTTCCACAAAGCCAGAAATGTAATTAAAGACAAATGGTAAAGAAACCCTTAAAGCTTCTAAGCTTTTATAATTTGTCTTCACAGCTTCCTATAACTTCTGTTTGAAAGAAGCTTGTAACCATTTGGAATACCTTCAAATCAATGACAGATAGGACTGCAATGGAACTGTATCTTGGATGGTACTGATTGGTTTTCCATAGTAGTTTGGTAACCGTAAAAATGGAGGACAACTTAATGTGCTCTCACCTCCCCGTGGAAATAGAGAGTTTCATTGTTCATTGTCAAAATGATATTTTTCAGACCTGGCTTATAAAATGCAGAAAATGTTTAAAATTCTGTAAAATACATTAACTGTAATAAAAGAGAAAGTACTGAATATTAGAATAAAATTTTGGAGTCACTGCATTCGTAAATCAATTTTCGAAGTTTTACTTTGAATACCCTTCTTACTCCAGTTTGTAGTTTTCTATTGTCATTGAAGAACTGTACCTTTTTATTATTATTTATGTCAATTAACCAGGCAAATTTGTATTGGAAAACACAATAAGTAGAACAGATGTGGATGGCATTTTACTTTGTTTGAGTATCCTAAAGTGCTAGAGTGTAGCTGACATCTAGTGGAAGAACAGCAACACTGGCAAAATGAGGATCATCTGGTTCAAGATAATGCCTATAAAATTGTATTCACAGACCCTCAAGTATTATAATCTACAAGAAAATCATTATAATATAATTTAAAAGTATTATCACTGGTGTACCTTGATCTATCAGATCATCTTTCTTCTTTGAGATTTGTGTGTTTGTGTATGTATGTGTTTGTGTGTATTTGTAAATAAAAGTGGGGATGTGAGAATTATGATTATCAAGATCTAGACATTCAAATTAATTTGACAAGTAATAAGTATTTTGTCAAGTAATAAGTTTATAAGAATACAATATCTTATATTTGCTCTTAGTATTTTCTATTTTTCTCAGGGAGTGAAGTTATTTTAATACCATCAAAAACAAGTAAATCCAATATAGAGGAATATTGAAGAGCACCTCTCTTCTCTTAATCATTAAACTTCCCTATCTACACCCTAAAGGCAGTTTTGTTAAAGAATAAAGGTGTTCCTTCCACAGTCTCAAATTAGTATGCAAATGTGATGGCAGCTCCAGGTGTAAAAAATGGTTTATTCATCAGTATTCGCAGTACAGAGATTGGAAATTAGTAAAACATTTAGCGAATTATTGGTACACACGTTGATATATGCATGGTTTGAGATCACTGCTCCAAGAGACTTTATAAAATATCTGTGTTGTTGCCATAACCGGTTTGGCTCAGTAGATAGAGCGTCGTCCTGTGGACTGAAAGGTCCCAGGTTCGATTCCGGTCAAGGGCATGTACCTAGGTTGCAGGCACATCCCCAGTAGGAGATGTGCAGGAGGCAGCTGATGGATGTTTCTCTCTCATCGATGTTTCTAAGTCTCTATCTCTCTCCTTTCCTCTCTGTAAAAAATCAATAAAATATATTTTAAAAAATATCTGTGTTGTAAAACATCCCATCTGTACATTTTAAACATACATAAATTATATAACATTATCAATATTAGTATGATATGTGTAGAGCATAGACCAAAGACAGTGTATTTTTTAATTCTTCAAAAATATGATTTCTAGAAATTTGTCTGATTTTAACTGCAGAATCTCCTAAATGTTATATAATTATGATATATTATAATGACATGATGATCAAAGATCATAGTTCTTATAGTATATAATAAGTCATAAAATAGTCTCAGAATTTTATTAAGAATGATTATTCCTAAAAGCTAAAGAAAATACATTTTAAGAAATTTTCAGGATAAACTGAGAATTTATATGTTAGTTGGTATCAATAACTAATAGTTATTTTTTTTACTCTTCTAATTCATCTCTTTTATTATAAAATACAGTTATTTTAATGAAATGATATCTAAAAAGAAATGAAGATTGCTATACCTCCCTACTATCATATCACTACTGACAGTCTTTTGAAACCCCAACTGGATAGTTTTATGGACCCTTAGAATATTCAAAGGGCCCTTATTTTGTATAGAATCAGGACCAAAATTATTGACAAACCATGAAAAGTCTTTCATCACCTGCACCCAACCTCCTAAAATGTTCCAAACCTACACAAACCACAATTCAGCTCACAGAGACCTCTGTTCTTATGTCAAATTGCACTCCATCTCCTACTGTAAATATTTCCTGCTGCTTTCTTTCTTCTTGATGTTTCTTTCTTTTCTTTTGGGCAAAATTCCGGATTTGTGTAGTAGAAAGGAGAGGGCACACAAGTGTCTGCTAAAGAAGAAGCAGGTTCCAACCTTGGTTCTTATAATTATACAGCTTTTGGTAAATGATATATTATCATTGTGTCTCAATTTCCTCACAGTGTTTAAATTGTTGAGCTAGACATAGTATATGTGAAAGGGTTTGGCAGCAAATAAATGCTGAATAAATACTAAATAATTTTGTCCCTTAAAAAACTTGTTTCAAAGAAACTTTGAAAACTGTCTCTGATTGGCCATGATTATTAAATTACTAGTGGCCCAGTGTGTGAAATTCGTGCACATTAAAAGGGAATTAATTAGAGGAAATATTTTAATATTGCTATTTGCCCTTTCTCTATAATAGAAGTATCAGAGATGAAATAAAAGTAGTAAAATGTATATGAAAATCTTCCTCCTGTCAGAGTCAGGGGTGCGCCATGGAAGCCAGAGTCAAGTCCCCGCCCACCTGCGCATGCCTCGAATGCACCTCGGAAGCCAGAGTTAAGTCCCCGCCCACCTGCGTGTGCCTCGAAATCATATGAGACCCAGACCTAGCCAGCCCCACCCCTGTCAAGCTCCGCTGGGCAGGGGGTACACCCTCGGGTCCCCTGGCCCAGCACCAGGTGGGGGGCACAGCCTTAGGTCCCCTGTCAGGCCCCACTAGGTGCGGGGCGCAGCCTCAGAGCCCCTGTCAAGTCCCACTGGGCAGGAGATGTGGCCTGAGATCCCTCATCAAGCCCCGCCGGTCAGGGGGCACGGCCTGAGGTCCCCCAGCCTCTTTCAAGACCCAGACCCAGCCAGCCCCACTCCCATTGGGAGAGATCCAGACCTAGCCAGCCCCACACCTGTCAAGCCCCGCTGGGCAGGGGGTACACCCTCAGGTCCCCTGGCCCAGCACCAGGTGGAAGGCACAGCCTTAGGTCCCCTGTCAAGCCCCACTAGGTGAGGGGCGCAGCCTCAGGGCCCCTGTCAAGCCCTACTGGGTAGGGGATGTGGCCTGAGATTCCCCTGTCAAGCCCCGCTGGTCAGGGGGCACGGCCTGAGGTCCCCCAGCCTCTTTCCAGGGCATATGGCATGCCTTGAGGTCCCTGTTAAGCCCTTCCAGGTGGGGGGTGTGGCCTGAGGTCCCCTGTAAAGCCCCGCCAGGTGGTGGGTGCAGCCTCAGGTCCCTGCTGATTGCTCATTATGGCTCGTTACAGGAGCCCTGCCTCTGCTGTGGGCGCAGCCATCTTGTGTTATGGGAGCCCCGCCTCTACTGTGGACACAACCATCTTATGACGGTGTGAGGGCATGAGGGTTAATTTGCATATTACCTCTTTATTATATAGGATTTGACCACACATTTACTATGATGCTGGTTACATTATATCATATCCCATGATTCTCAAATCTTTTTTAGACTGGATCTGAGCTCAAGGATTATATCTCCAACCGCCTATTCAACATTTCAAAAATATAAAAGGTACATTAAATTTAAACTTTACAAAACACAATTATTCATACTCCCCTTCAAAATACACTCACCTCAAATTTTATCTTTCTAGTAAATGGGTTCATCATTCTTTCTGTTTCTTATATCAAAAATTTTATTTTTCACCTAGGCTCTCTGCATTCTATCACCAAATCCTTTCTATTTTGTCATTTCCATTTCTAAGCTCACCTTCATAAACTTACTCCAAGTCATCATCAGCTTTTGACTAGAACCTTGTTCCAACCTCCTAACTCCTATTCTTATCTACATGGTTTCTATATCTAGTCTGAACAACCAACCCAAATACTTGTGGATTTACTAACTCATAAATTATAGGTGTCATACCAATATTTGGCCATTATCTAGGATAATATCAAAATTTCTGATTCTAGTACACAAGGTCACCATGATCTGTCCAGCCTCCTTTTCTAAATTTATATTTTGCCAGACTCTCCCTCATTCTCCACAATCCAGTCCAAACAGTCCCTTTAATGTCTCTTGGGAATGTGTTTTAGTCCATTCAGACTGCTAGAAGAATAACCTTGGCTGGGTAGCTTGACCAACCATTATGTCTTAGGGTTTTGTAGGTTCACAAGTCCAAGAAGAAGGCATCCGCAGGTTCTGTGTCTGGTGAGAGCCTGCTTCCTGGTTCATAAATGGCTGCCTTCTCACTGTGTCCCCACATGGCGAGGGCCAAGGAGAGCTCTTGAGCTGCTTTTGTAAGAATACTAATCCCATTCCTGAGGTCTCCATTCTCATGACCTAGTTACCTACAAAATGGGTGTAAAAATTAATACATGAATTTGGGGGGGAGGCACAACATTCCGTCTATTAGTAGCCAATCTCATTCCCAATTTGGCTTGTGAATCTGTTATTCCTTCTGACTGAAATATTTTCCCACAAATATTCACAAAGTTTATTTCCTCACTTCTCTGCTCAAATAGAAATGACAAATCATTGCCTGCGGCATCATTTTATTAATACCTAAATCTATTTATTAATAACAAGTATTTTAGGCACACTACCCTTAAAATATAACTTGCTAGTCTGGCTGGAGTGGCTCAGTGGTTGAGCATTGACCTATGAACCAGGAGGTCAAGGTTTGATTCCTGGTCAGGCCATATACCCCGGTTGTAGGCTTGTGGGGGGCTTGTGTAGGAGGCAGCCAATCAATTATTATCTCTCATCATTAATATTTCTATCTTTTTCTCCCTCTCTCTCTGAAGTCATTAAGAATATATTTTAAGATATGTATACATATCCTTCTAAGAAGGACTTTGAAAGTTCAATTTGCTACCTTATTCTCAGTGGTTAGCACATATTAGGTGCTTAAAAACATGAGTTCTCCTCTCCTCAATTCCATCACAGACACACTGCCTCCATATGGTAAGAGGTACTTAGAAATACATATTTGGAGTATTAAAATTAGTAATGAATTTTACTTACAACAAAATGAATTATAATAATAATATAAGAAAATGTCAATAGTGATTACAATTGTAAAAAGGACTAACAGCTTTACTTTGCCTCTCACAAAGAAAAAAGGTAGATCACAAAAATCAGTCTACTTGAACTTTGAAACCAGCCCAATGCCCTCATGCCCCACAGAGATTCCAACTCAATGTCGAAAAACAAACACTGTCTTGTTTACAGAGCAATCATCTCAAACTCAATTCACTTGTCTTGCTATTGTTGCCATTTTCAGTCAAGCACCTTTCATTTCCCAATCTCGGACCAGTATTTTTCTTTTCATAATCGTGTTCCTGTAACTTTCAATCTAGCACTTCCAATTGCTTTCTGCCTCCTTACACTTAACTCCCCATTAAAAAAAGAAATCCAGGTCATATATTTTCCATACTAGTTTTTCTAATTCCATTACACTTTTTAGTGTGTCTGTCTCTCTGGAGGCTAAAGATTTTCACCTGATCTCCCGTCAAGTATTCTTTGCAGGAGCTCCTGTCATTTTAGTGTTTGCTGTGAAAAACAGGAAGGACTTTTTGTTGTGGTTTCTGTTGTCATTTCTTTACTTTAATGAAGAACTCTGCATGGTAGTGGGGAGAAATTGCGCCTCATTGTGGTAAGAGCTTGAGCTCTAGTGTAAAAAACAAGGGAATTAGAATTCCAGATTTGTAAATTACTATCTTTGTGACTGTGTCAAATTGTTACCATTGTAATTATCTAGTTATTAATAATAGGAAGGAGTAAAAGAAGGACCAGATTACAAATATGGTTGTCTATGCAGCTTCAACAGGAAGTTGCAACTTTACACTCCCAAGGGTCCATTCCCTGCAAATCACTGGAGAAAGGAACGGGGCAAAGAGGGAGATGGACACATGCACAGTAAAATTGGGGTGACACAGGGAAGGCGCCTGTCAGTCTAACCTGGGAACAAAGATAATTCACTAGAGGACGGCAGAGCCACTGTAAGCATGTGAAATCTTAGAAGGTTAATATCCTAGACCAGTGATGGCGAACCTTTTGAGCTCAGCATGTCGGCATTTTGAAGAACCCTAACTTAACTCTGGTGCCGTGTCACATATAGAAATTTTTTGATATTTGCAACCATAGTAAAACAAAGACTTATATTTTTGATATTTATTTTATATATTTAAATGCCATTTAACAAAGAAAAATCAACCAAAAAAAATGAGTTCGCATGTCACCTCTGACACGCGTGTCATAGGTTCGCCATCACTGTCCTAGACAAAGGAGTTTGTGTTCTCTGGTTCCTCTACGGTTCCTCTGATTCTGCTGCCACTTCCTTGCTTTCATTTGTCTTCTTAGAAATGGAATGGCCCACCCCATGCAGACCCCACACCTAATGGACTGATGGACTGAAACTGGGAACACAAGCTAAGCTAGCCTGAAGCTGGATTTGACTGTGCAAATGTGGAATGGAAACTTTGGGCATGACTTTAATCCTAGCTCAGCTGAAAACAAAATGGGACTTTTTCCTGGCAGGGTGGTGGAAAATGGGGCCTTGGAAACTCAGGGGTTTAATTCCGCAGAAATAAAGCTTTCTACAATATCTTATCCTCCCATGTGATTCTCAGAAAATCCCTCTTCTTGTGACATCACAAGAAGCCCACTTATACTGGCAACAGGAGAGACATGGAGAGCTCCCCACCAACAAGGAGTTACTTAACTCCTCTAGGCCTCAGCTTTCTCATTGGTTAAATTTAAATACAGATGAACTCTACATCGATAATGTTCTGGATTAAATGGTGAAAACTCTATATTGTTGATATTATAGCATGCCTAGTAGCCAGGTGCACAAAATTCATGCACATTAAAAGGAAATTAATTGCCCTAACCAGTTTTGCTCAGTGGATAGAGCGTCGGCCTGCGGACTCAGGGGTCCCAGGTTTGATTCCAGTTAAGGGCATGTACCTTGGTTGTGGGCACATCCCCAGTGGGGAGTGTGCAGGAGGCAGCTGAATCGATGTTTCTCTCTCATCGATATTTCTAACTCTCTATTCCTCTCCCTCCTCTCTGTCAAAAATCAATAGGATATATTTTTAAAAAATAAATAAATAAAAGGTCATCTTCATCTCTGCATGGCCAAATGCTTCATCCTACAGCTTCTCTAATCTGTATCTGATGCTGACACCAAGGAGGTCATGGAAGTGTCTCCCCCCCAATCCTAAACATTGTCATTTGAAACCTCTCTTGATTTTATACAGGCTGTCTCAAAAAATATATATACACACTGTAACAGCTGGTAGCTCAATTTTGAAAATGAAATGTATTTTAATAAATACATTTATCCTATCTAATAAAGCGGGAATATGCTAATTGACCCTCATGCCATCACAACAATGGCGGTGCCCACAGCCAAAAAGAAGGGAATATGTTAATTGACTGCCCCGCCCTCAAAGATGGCGGCGCCCACAGCCACAAGATGGCGGCACCCAGTCCACTCAGCCCTGCTGGGTT
>NW_005360676.1:2289744-2302719 GCF_000412655.1 Myotis brandtii
AAAAAAATACATGTAAAGTTTATGGTACAATGCCTTGAATTTGGTGTGCACACAAGTAAAGTTTGATAGGGTTATTGTTTATATTTTCCTGAGTTTGATCTTAAATTTATCTTAGAAAATATATTTTTTTTAAATACTATCAAATATTATTTGCATTATTTCACTTGTTATTGCAGAATATAGAAAATATGTCAAAAGGTTAACCTATTTCATGTTTATTACATTATCCTATCATAAGTAATTTATGAGATAAGCAAGGTACATACTAATATGCGATTAAAATCAATGAGGAAAGAGATGTTTCAAAAACCTAAATGTAAAAAATTCCAGGTAAAGACTAGAACCTAATTTTTTATAGTCCAGTAGCCTGAGCTATTAGATTTCTTTCAGTATATCTTAATTTAAAAAACCTGTCACCTCATTTGATGGATAAGATGACATTTATTAAGTGCTTGTTCTTTCAGGCAGTGTTATACTAATTTTAATATATTAACTCATTTATTCTCATAAAATTCTAAATTATAAAGTAATTAGTTTTATTCCCTATTTATGGATTGAGACTCTCTAGAGGTTAAGTATTTTGCCTAAAATCATAGAGCCAATATGAAGAAAATATGAGATTTGAGCCAAATAGTCCAATTGTAGAACTCACACTTTTAAGTATTATGTGCTACAGCTTATCATAAACACATGGAAATTTTATTTCCCATGCTAGCATTACTTGAAATTAAACATTAAGTAATAGGACTAAAACCAAAACATTGAATCGTTAGGCAGTCTGCAACAAAAACAAAGCAGTGATAATTTAAAATAAGCTCTCTTAAATTGCATGTATAAACTATGAGTTTATGATTATGGCCCCCATTTGAGAATTGCCAATTTACAGATCTGTGGTATGCTTAAATACAAGGCTATCTTTAAAAGTAGCTAAGTATTATCTGCATTTACACAGTGGCAATTACTAACTATAATAGTAAGCAGTAATTCAAATGCAACTGCAGGGTTATCTCATGAAAACAAAGCCACTAACTCAGGTCATCAGTCATACAGTGGATTAGAAAACAAAAGATAGTTTTAATACTCCTGAGGTGTCTTGCATGTACTGTTGTTTAGAAAACAAAAGATAGAAACACTGCTTATGAACTAAGACCATTCTATAAATCAAATGATTTACCATTTTGGGCTTGAATTATGCAATTCCCAAGTGTTCTCTGAGTACAAACATGACAGGAATGAAAATATCCTTTAATCTGACAGTCAGCAGCTCAATCTCATATAATCCATGAGTATTGACAGGAAGTGGGGAAAAAACAGTCCCTAAATACATATAAAATATGGCTATTAATCATATTAATTTTAGTTCAAAGTTTTGTGAATTTATAAGTGGAGCACACTGATGCCAGCTGCTGCTTGTTTGAGAAATTTTAGGAAAATGTGAAGCCTGAGCCAGTACAGGCTATCCATATGGAAAAGCTGCTCAAATAGCTTGCATGGGGGAACAAATTGGGTGGAGTGGGGTCTCAGGGAATCACCATGGCAGAGCAAACAGCATGAGCCAGGCTGATGGAAACTCAGATATGGCTGCCTATCAGCTCTGGAGGAGGTCTCAGCATAGGAACAATGACCCCTGCAAGCACCCCCAAGTTCTTGCTCTAATGCTAGACAATCCAGTTTCTCCCCATATGTCTCTGGATTCCCTATTCATTGCTGCCCCAGCATTGGATCCCTGAGAGAGGGAGTCTGAGTAAGTCCATGTGCCAGCCATTTAAGAGGAACTGCCTGGGTCTCCACCAGCCTCCATTTCACTCAGCCACAGTACCTGCCGATTTTTACAGCCCATAGTTTATAAGGACTTCTCTTCCCAGCTCTGGAACCATGGGCTGGGGGTTTCATGTAGGACTGGGACTTCTTGCTCCTCACAATAGGCCGCCACAGTGGAAATATCCCTCCCAACTGAAAAACAAATGCCACATGAGGGTGTCAGACCAGCCTGTTCCATGTCTCCTCCCCTCCTACCATTTTCCAAGTACTAACTTCTTTACTTCTCTGGTTGTAGGACTTCCAGTCAGCCAGATTTCAAACAGTTCTGAATGAAGGTTGTTCTTAATTTATCTGTAATTTTGATGTGGTCATGGGAAGCTGCAAGTAACAGTATTTACCTATATTGCCATCTTGGTTCTTTTCTCATCTGAATTTTTAAGTTAAACATAGTACATCAGAAAAAGAAAACAAAAGAATATATTCAAAATGCAGATGAAATAGATCATCAATGTTTTAGTTAACACCTATCTGCATGAGGTGTGAAATGCTGGTCTGACTGGTAAAAAAAAGATAAAAGATACTCATATTAAAGGAAATGAAGATTCCTGTCTTGATGCAAGAGTACTAATTTTCAAAGCATGAGTATTAATTTTCAAACACAAATTGCAACCAAACAAAGAAAACCTTTGGGAACTTTTGTTCATTCTAAAAGGTTGTAAAATATTGATGAAAGAATTAAAGTTTTGATTGTTGCCAAATGATTCAACTATAGGTTCTGTAACAAATGGGTTTCATAATATTGAGAAAATAATTAAAAATCTTTGAGTCTCAGTGTCTTCATTTCTTAGAGATATTAACTTTCACAGATGATTTTGGTATAAAAATAAGTTATAAAGTGTTATAAAAAGGGTGTACAAAGTATTTTTTTCCTGCTTCCTGTCCTGAGTTTCTTTATAAAAAAGATTACAAAATGCTTCCTGGAAGTGGAAACTTGACATCCTTCTTCATGGTTAAAGCTATATGAAATTTCTAATGGAAAAAATTAAATATAGTTCCTGAGTTTTTTTCTTCTCTGAAAGGAAGATCATCGCTGTCTTCCCCAATGGGCTATAACAGCACTTAGAGCATTTCCACTGAGATCTGAGAAACATTAAGAATATTTGTATCTTCCTTTAATAACATGATACACAAATGCATCTGAGTTACAATTACACAGCAAATGCACAAGGAAATTTCTATAGAAAAGACAATAGTAATAGTAATAAAACAAACATATGCAAAGTTACTACATGCTTACCATTTTTTAGATTATCTAATTAAATTTTCAAACTAACCTTATATTAGTTTTGGTTAAAATGTATTTTTTAAATATTAAATATATGACCCTAATACAAATATAAATTTCGTATATGCAAAATATTTTAGTCAATCCATTTATACTGGAATCAATAGTAGGGTAATGCTAGTTTAAAATGCATTTGAGGATCTGGACATTTACAGGCATTTAAAAATAATATTAGAATAATATTATTAGGCCTGCTCTCCGCTGGCAAGTGGACATCCCCCGAGGGCTCCAGGGCTGCCAGAGGGATGTCTGACTGCCAGCTTGGGCCCAATCCCCCAGGGAGCGGGCCTAAGCCAGCAGGTGGACATCCTCCAAGGGGTCCCAGACTGCAAGAGGGCATAGGCCGTGCTGAGGGACCCCTCTGAGTGCACAAATTTTTGTGCACCGGGCCTCTAGTATCCTATAAGATAATAAACCATAAACTTTGAGGTTATATTTTCTTCTGAACAGAAGTCATTTATATCTCTACCAGACAAAAGTCTAAGGTAACATGTAAGTTCACTAATTCTTAGACCTTTACTAAACAGTAATCAGGAGATGAACAAAAAACATTCCTAAATAATTAAGTAGTCCTCAGGTGCATCTGTGTTCATGTATAGCCATTCACCTTTTAGCTTGACTTTTAAGTTTTGACAACTGTTCTTAACAGTATTATTACACCCATACTTCAAGTTGTTATGTACATCGTTCTCTAAGGTAACATGTAAGTTCACTAATCTTAGACCTTTAATAAATAGTAATCAAGAGATGAACAAAGAACATTCCTAAATAATTAAGTAGTCCTCAGGTGCATCTGTGTTCATGTATAGCCATTCACCTTTTAGCTTGACTTTTAAATTTTGACAACTGTTCTTAACAGTATTATTACACCCATACTTCAAGTTGTTATGTACATCGTTGTCTCTGCTGCTATATTCACATGAACAATCTATAATAATAAAAGTGTAATATGTTGATTAGACCAAACATCCTTCCGGACATCCTTTCATCCTTCAGGACAAAACCAGGGCTGCGAGGAAAGCCCGGGTCCCAGGTGCCTGCCAGCGGCCAGAGGGAAGCCTGGGTCCCAGATGCCAGAGTGAAGCCGGTGCCAGCACCTGGGGGAAGGAAGGCTTACTCTTGCATGAATTTTGTGCATCGGGCAGCTAGTAGGCATATAATTGTCAAATAGTGATAATTGATAGAATGAATAAAAGTATGTGTCTTTTCTGGAATAGGTCTATATAATTTGTTTAATTTATTGGCATGGATTTGTTTATAATATTCCCTTACTATGCTTGTTTAAAATTGATTTTAGAGAGGAAGGGAGAGGGAGAGAGCGATTGAAATGACAATGATGAGACAGAATCCTCCTGCACAGCCCCAACTGGGGATCGAGTCTGCAATCCTTGGGCATGTGCCCAGACCAGGGGTCGAACTTTCACCTCCTGGTTCATAGATTGACACTCAACCACTGAGCCTCACCGGTGGCACCCCTTATTATACTTTTAACAGCTGTTGTGATGACACCTGTCTCACTCCTGATTTGTAACTTATTTATTTTCTTTTTTTTCCCCTGATCAGTCTGACTAGAGGTTTATCAATACTACTAAACTTCTTTAAACAAACCGCAGTTTGTTTTCTTTGATTTTTCTGTTTACTATTTTATTGATTTCCATTATGGAAATCAATAGGATTTTTAATTATTTCCTTTCTCCTGCTGACTTTGGGTTTCAGTTGCTCTTCTTTCACCAGTTTATTAGATTGTATCCTTTATTTCTTTTCTTTTTTTTTCCCCCTGATCAGTCTGACTAGAGGTTTATCAATATTACTAAACTTCTTTAAAAAAACCGCATTTTGTTTTCTTTGATTTTTCTGTTTACTATTTTATTGATTTCCATTAGGATTTTTAATTATTTCCTTTCTCCTGCTGACTTTGGGTTTCAGTTGCTCTTCTTTCACCAGTTTATTAGATTGTATCCAAAGTCATTCACTTAGAGGTTTTTGTTTTTTTTCCTTCTAAAATGGGCATTTATTGCTAAATTATATCTCTAGTAGAGGCCTGGTGCATGAAATTCGTGCACATGTAGGTCCCTAGGCCTGGCTGGCAATCAAGGCTGATAGGGCCTTCCGGCTGCCAGCCAGGGCCTTCCTTCATTTCGCACCACTCCCTGGTGGTTAGTGCACGTCATAGTGAACAATCGTTTTCCCGGTCAAACTCCCACGGGGACAAGTTGCATATTAGGCTTTTATATATATAAATTTGCTATTTTAGCTGAATCACAATAATATTGATGTCATGTTTTTATTTCTAATTTCCATTTTATTTACATCTTTAACCCATAGGATATTTTGTATTGTTATCCAGTTTTCAAATATTTACAGATTTTGAAGTATCTTTCTATTACATTTTAATTAAATTCAGCTTTGTCAGAGGACAGACTTTTTGTGTCTGACAACTTTTATATGGACTTGAATCTTGTTTTGTGGCTCAGAAAGTGTTCCACCTTTTTTTATTTCTGTCTGTTTTATTTTGCATAGATTCTCTTCCTATGTATGTCTTCAAATTCACAAATTCACAAAATAACTAAAATATTCTTTAGCAATTTATAATATGCCATTAACTCCATCCAGTGTATTCTCAGACATTATTTATTTTGCATAGATTCTCTTCCTATGGATTTCTTCAAATTCACAAATTCACTAAATAACTAAAGTATTCATTAGCAATTTATAATATGCCATTAACTCCATCCAGTGTATTCTCAGACATTATAGCTTTAACCTATAGTAGTTTTATTGGAGTTCTTTTTATATCTTCCATGTCTCTACTTAACATGCACTTAGCTTCTTAATTATATGGAATTCAGTCATAATAATTGTTTTAATGTTTTTGTCTACTATTTCTAGAATCCCTATTATTTCTGAGTTGGTTTCAATTGCCTAAGAGTGGATTAAATATTCCTGCATTTTCAAATAATTGATAATTTTTAATGGGATGTCTGATCATTTTAATTATATCTGATGGGCACCAGATATTTTGTATTCCGAAAATATTACATTTTGGGTGCCAGTTAAAATCTGCATCTTTTCTTTAATTTTTTTTATTAGGGTACAGAACAGTGCTTAATTTGAGATTAAATTTTCCCAATACAGACACAAACAGGGAATGCTACCTAATTTCCCTAGTATTATTAATTATGAGGTTTTTCACTCTAGCTGATGGCAAAGGAACTATTCTTGGCCTTTTGATCTGTAGATATCATTCTCTCTACTCCTTTTAAACTTGAAGATATATTATTTTTTAAATGCATATTTATGCTAAATAATAATTGCTTTGTGTGGGTTTTAGAGTTTTACTTGTGCATGCCACTCTTCACATTTTTCTTACAATAACTGCAATTCTGGTTTAGGTCAACAAAATATTTTTATTCCAAGTTTGATGAAAAGAGTAATTATAACTTAATTATAATTATAACTTACTTCCCATAAAAGTATTCCATATACTTAAGAAGATGTTTTTTAGATACTTAGAATTGGAACATAAGGCATTTGAAATCTTTGTCTGATATGTAAATTTCACATTAATGGAGTAATCAATGTGAAAATAAATCAGATTTCTCTTGCATTATTTTGTCTAAAAATTTATTTTATTGTTTGAATGATGTACTTTATGTGTTTCTCCTCATATAACGAAAAAGAATTGTAACAAAACCTCTAAACTATATAGCTCACGGCTTTGGGCTATGTAGCATATTAATCCTATGTAAAATGAAGACTGAAGGCTTTAAAACAATAAAAGACAGGTCATTAGAGCATGCTTTTTGAACACCTGAATCTTGAGAATCTACAGGGGAAAAAATTCAAAAGCTGCCATATTTTCTTGTGTATAAGATGCCCCCATGTATAGTATAAGATGCCATGTATAAGGCGCCCCCCACTTTTCCAACCCCAAATTAAGAAATCAATATTTTAAACATAAAACAGAACCCATTTTTATGGGTTTAGTAATTACCACAGGTAATTTTTACATACCAGTACCATGATATTATGCAGCATATGACTTTATTCAGCCTCTGTTGCATCACTGCTCTCTTCTTAGTCACTATTAGTTCCAGACATATCAATTTCTTCAACTTCTATTGTATCACTGCTGTCTTCTGAATGATGTACTTTATGTGTTTCTCCTCATATAACGAAAAAGAATTGTAACAAAACCTCTAAACTATATAGCTCACGGCTTTGGGCTATGTAGCATATTAATCCTATGTAAAATGAAGACTGAAGGCTTTAAAACAATAAAAGACAGGTCATTAGAGCATGCTTTTTGAACACCTGAATCTTGAGAATCTACAGGGGAAAAAATTCAAAAGCTGCCATATTTTCTTGTGTATAAGATGCCCCCATGTATAAGGCGCCCCCCACTTTTCCAACCCCAAATTAAGAAATCAATATTTTAAACATAAAACAGAACCCATTTTTATGGGTTTAGTAATTACCACAGGTAATTTTTACATACCAGTACTATGATATTATGCAGCATATCACTTTATTCAGCCTCTGTTGCATCACTGCTCTCTTCTTCATCACTATTAGTTCCAGACATATCAATTTCTTCAACTTCTATTGTATCACTGCTGTCTTCTGAGTCACTGTCTATATATGTGAGATCATCCTCATAAACTGGTGGCATTTTCTGAGCTAACTTTGTTCATGTTCCCATGGCCAACCCTTCTCTCCTCATGAAATTGAAGCACTATTTTGCCTTTCCTGTAAAATCAACAATGTTCATCTTGCTTGCAAAATTTCATATATTTATTATTGATTTTTTACAGAGAGGAAGGGAGAGGAATACAGAGTTAGAAACATCAATGGGAGAGAAACATCGACTCAGCTGCCCCCTGCACCACTCTCTACTGGTGATGTGCCTGCAACCAAGGTACATGCCCTTGACTGGAATCGAACCTGGGACCCTTCAGTCCACAGGCCGACACTCTATCCACTGAACCAAACCAGTTAGGGCAAGTTTGCAAACATTCTTGCCTGACATTGAATAAGTTTGGCTGACACACATAAGCCACTCAGGCACTGCTCCATAATCCAAGTCTTAAGCCTCTGCTCCAAGTTTGCTCATTTTGCTGGTTTTCCTCTTAAGGCCTTCTTCTTTTTTGGCATCTTAAGGAGTTGTTCTTCCTGTTTTCTCCACTGTCTGATCATATACTCAGTGAGAGGAGGTTCAAATTATCTCTCTGCAGCTCTGTTTCCATGCTCTTTTGCAAAACTGATTACATGCAGTTTGAATTTTGCAGAGTAAAACAATTGCTTACCAGTATTTATCTTTTTATTTTTTTACATCTTTATGGACTCAGAACGCACTGGTCCAGGTTGGATCTGCTACTCTCCACCTCCCCCTCTTAATTATGGCATCAGTTGACATTAGTAACAATAAGGCTCGTGATTGAAGGAAGCCTGTTTGACAAGGTATGGGCAGTTTGACACTGGGGGAAGTCCTCGGCTGACTTCCATGTATAAGATGAACCCTCGATTTTCAGTCTAATGATTTTTAAAAAATGATAATTTCCTTCTCTTTTGTCTTTGTTTATATTTAATTCCTTTTTTTCTTGTTTTGTTCAACCCTTCTCTCTTCATGAAATTGAAGCACTATTTTGCCTTCCTATAAAATCAACAATGTTCATCTTGCTTGCAAAATTTCATATGTGTATTATTGATTTTTTTACAGAGAGGAAGGGATAGGAATACAGAGTTAGAAACATCGATGGGAGAGAAACATCGACTCAGCTGCCTCCTGCACCACTCTCTACTGGTGATGTGCCTGCAACCAAGGTACATGCCTTTGACTGGAATCGAACCTGGGACCCTTCAGTCCACAGGCCGACACTCTATCCACTGAACCAAACCAGTTAGGGCAAGTTTGCAAACATTCTTGCCTGACATTGAATAAGCTTGGCTGACACACATAAGCCACTCAGGTACTGCTCCATAATCCAAGTCTTAAGCCTCTGCTCCAAGTTTGCTCATTTTGCTGGTTTTCCTCTTAAGGCCTTCTTCTTTTTTGGCATCTTAAGGAGTTGTTCTTCCTGTTTTCTCCACTGTCTGATCATATACTCAGTGAGAGGAGGTTCAAATTATCTCTCTGCAGCTCTGTTTCCATGCTCTTTTGCAAAACTAATTACATGCAGTTTGAATTTTGCAGAGTAAAACAATTGCTTACCAGTATTTATCTTTTTATTTTTTTACATCTTTATGGACTCAGAACGCACTGGTCCAGGTTGGATCTGCTACTCTCCACCTCCCCCTCTTAATTATGGCATCAGTTGACATTAGTAACAATAAGGCTCGTGATTGAAGGAAGCCTGTTTGACAAGGTATGGGCAGTTTGACACTGGGGGAAGTCCTCGGCTGACTTCCATGTATAAGATGAACCCTCGATTTTCAGTCTAATGATTTTTAAAAAATGATAATTTCCTTCTCTTTTGTCTTTGTTTATATTTAATTCCTTTTTTTCTTGTTCGCATGTATTTTTGTTTCTTTGTTTCCAATTTTGTAACTTTCTGCAGTGCTTTAAATTTGTTTTGTCCTTTTAAGAATTGTTCCTCTTTCTGTGCCCTTTTCTTAATTTGCTTGCTAGCTAATCTTTGCGTATCCTCATCTGATATTTGCCTAATTACTATGATTTCATAATAAAAAATCAATGAACTATTAGCAGAAATAATGTACTGCCTTAGACATTAGCTCCAAAAATTAAGAATCAGATTGAACTATTTTAGTGATAAAAATGAACCAACTACAGGAAGCTTATTTGCCTTTATTTCTTCTTGTTTGAGTTAATGAGCCCCTGTGCTAAAGTACAACTTTAATTATAAGCTTTTTCAAGCATCCAAGAAATTATCAATTTGAAACAAGATAGTACAGGAATCTTTACTTAAAATTAGCAAGCCAAGGATGGTAGACCTAATATTTACACCAAGAGTACTTTAGCTATTTCTTATTTGTTCCATTTCTACAGCCTGGTTGTTCTTTCTGTTGTAATCGGCAAAGTCTAGGAAGAGAAATAGAAATTATGGAGTTTTAAGCAATATCCACTGACAAAAATAAGTTTAAAATACATGTGATTTCCAAAATGAACTAAGCTCCTTATCTTTTTATAGAAGAATTCATAGGTTGTATTTGGTTGTGTTTGGAAGTCTAATTAAACCATATATTCAAATACTAATTATAATGTCTAAAAATTACAACTTTCACCTACCTAGAATCTAATTTGAAGAAGGGATATACTCACAAAACATTTGGCATATTTCTTAACACATGCTCTGTGCTAAAAATAAATATAAAGTTCCTCTTGAGAATATATACATGAAGGCACACATTTTCAATTTAACCTTGCCTCTTTATTGCTATAAGGCCACTAGGAATGGGCTGTTCATTTCCCAAAATAGAAGCTCCAGAATAAATGAGGATAGTGAGTGAGAGTCAAATATGGAAACCAGTACAATAGAAAGTTGGGTGAAATACAGTAGTATGTTTGAGAAAACGAGGACCTGGGGTCCTATAGCCTTCCAGAGGGAATTACTGTGATGGCGTACGTTGAATGATGGAGGTCAGGGCTAAGGTGATATCAGTGACAACACTGGGTGAGCATTTGGAAGGAAATACTCCTGTGCTAGGGACTGCTGTAGAATGTGACTGCGTAATATGTGAGACCCATGAGTCAAGACTTGATCCATATGGAATAAGAGAGGAAGTAAGCAGGTTGCTCTCTCATTCAATGTGTTTCTTAAGATTTGGACTAGGGATACTTTGACAATTTAAAAATAAAATTTTTTATTTGGAGTATGAAGAGTTTTAAATGGAGCTAAAGTATAGGAGTGAAGATAACAACGTAAGACTCCACATCTCTCAGAGCAATATGTCAGGAAAAGAAGAGAATCTAGGAAGTAGGTTTGGAATGAGGAATGAGGGCACTTTATAAAACTATCAAAGTTTGTTCTGAGAATGAAAGTATATTTATCATACCAGAGATAGAGAAATGCTGTGGAATAGTCTTTCACATAGGACACATTGGCAAAATTTTGGTGAGTTATGTGAAATAACTCAAAATAGAGATAAAAGTACACATGACTGACACATTATCAACACTCTTAAGGAGAGCAAAAGATATATGTATATTTACTGTAATAAGGACTAACATTAAATTCACATAAAATGGACAATAATTTATGTACAATTACTTGCTCTTTTAAAAAAACGATTTGATCTTATATAAATTTTCAGCCTTGTTTAAAGTGTTGAGTGATGGAAGTAACTATTCAGTCCCAAGACCTTGCTAAATTATCACAAAGTTAGGGGCCCAGTGCACGAATTCGTGCACCCTGGAAGGAACCGTGGGCTGTGAGGCTGTGGTGGGCACAGGAGCAAGTCTTGGCCCATCCTCCACACCCTTGCCGGTCCCTCCCACTGAGGGCCCCCAGTTCCCTTTCTGCCAGCAGCCTTGCTCCCACCGCCTCTGCCACTCCCACACACTGACAGCACCAACCTCACTCGCACCTGCTGACAGGGTGGAGCAATTGGGGCCTGTGCCAGCAGCGGATGTGAGTGGTGGCTGCTGTCCTGATTGCCCCTCAGGAGCAGGGGGAGATGGAGAAGCCCTCAGGGGCGATTGGGACCGCGGGCACTGGCAGCAGGCGTGAGCGGCAGCTCCAGCGCCAGCAGTGGGTGTGAGTGGAGCCATTGCTGGCAGCTGGTGTAAGTGGGACTGGCGCTGGCAGCAGGTGTGAACACCGGGTGGGACCACAGCCCTTGGGAGCAAAGAATTTTCAGTAACCCCCAGAGGCTCACCCTGATGACAGCAACTGGTGCCCCACCGTTGTCTGGCACCCCTGCTCACCTGCTCCACCATCTCACTGTGGCCAACTCCCGCCATGTTCTGAGCTCTGCCACCTGCTGCTCGTTCGGTCTATTTGCCTATTAGGGTTTTATATATACATAGATGATATCTGATAGGGTCAGCAAGTTCTTTAGTTCTGAGTGCCACCATTATCTAGAAGTGTCACTTACAGGACTAAATCACTATAAGAATAGAGGGATGACAGAACAAGAAGGCAGGAGTAGACAGAGAAAATTTTAAAAATACATATGCCAGGACTGTGGCCCAATGTCAATACCTGAGGTAGCAACTGAATCATTGAGCCCTGTTCTATGGTGGAAGAGATTCTCTTTCTTTAACATTGGCTAGAAAAAACAAGTCATGGAAATTGTATTTTATCTTTCACTCCTTTGTTGTATAACATCTCGTTCTAATGGATATAAGCAATATACAGCATCACCAGTATCCTTATCAGCAATAAAAGAAATGATGATTGTCCTACATTATATGTATTAAAATTTAGTCAACTCTCAAGAAGTAACTGCAGTTAAAATAGTGAGTCAAGATAAATAACCCAATCTACATTATTTCACTGGGCAACTAAATTCTGCAAGATTGTATCACACTATTTATAGTATCAGTAATTCTCAGAAAACCACACTAGCATTAGAGTTAATCTGAGTGCATGATTTTCAAGGTAGTTAAAATCATTAAAACAGATTTTATTTCTGTAACAAATTATTTGGATTACTTGCTATATGGTGGAGATTAGTTTGGAAGAAATTATCCTATGTCTTGTATGAAACAAGGAAGAAACCAATTCAAGAATTTCAAAAATACTTTTAAAACAATAGGGTTGGCAAATATATTTATTAGAACTATAGGCATGGTTGATTCCCACATCTCAGAAAATTATAATTAATTGACTCAATGTTGAAGACATCTATACTAATAATAGAGGAATATGCAAATTGTCTGGGATGCTATCACAGTAGCAGTAATAACT
>NW_005360676.1:2303041-2313544 GCF_000412655.1 Myotis brandtii
GAGCAATTAGGAGCCAGTGGTTCCAGATTGTGAGAGGGATGTCCGAGGGGTCCCAGATTGGAAAGGGTGCAGGCTGGGCTGAGGGGACCCCTCCCCCAAGCATGAATTTTGTTCACCAGGCCTCTAGTTATTAATAATGTAGGCAAGTACAAAATTCTATCTGTGGTGGTCTTTGGCAACTCAATTATCCATGCTTTCTCAACATTCAGCTTGCTGATAAAGAGCATGGCAGACTAGCTGAAGAAGAATATCTTGGTTACGTCTGGGGGGAAATTTTGCCCCTTGATGATTTTATACATGAGTACTTAGATAATTCATAAAAGTAATGGGGTTGTGGGTTTATTTCTCAGTCAGCATAAATCTGGGTTGCAGTTTTGATCCCTGGTCGAGCATGTAAGGGAGGCAATCAATCAATGGTTCTCTCTTACATCGATGTTTCTCTCTCTCTCTCTCTCTCTCTCTCTCTCTCTCTCTCTTCTCTCTCCCTCTGTCTAAAATTAATACGCATATCTTTGGATGAGGATTTTTTTTAAAAAAGAAATGTCTCATTGCCTTACTTATTTTTTCAGCCATGCTTACTTACATTATGATAGCTGGGCAAATTTTTGCTTTTGCTAGGACTTTTGAAATACTAGTGAATCATAATATTTGCATTGATATTAATTTTTTCTTATTGTGTAAGGACATGGCAGCAAACTCACAATTCAAAGCTTAAGGTTTTTTGGTCTAGTGTATAAACCTCAATACATTTTTAAATTTCTATGACTATGCTCAAATACAAAGTGAAGATAAAATTTGCTATATGGTGAGGAGAATTACATGAGATTAAAATTGTATTTTGGGATTATCCTTTCAAAAATGTGTTATACCAGTTACTCTGAAGGCCCAGCCCATAAAGGCATAATTTGATTCCAAGAAGAAATTACAACAAAATTTTAAAACATTGCTAGTCTCATTAGAAAGAAAAATGACCATTTTTTATTTAAACAGCTCACCTCTTCTATAGTAATTATTGTCTTGATATATTACCTCTAAAGTACCAATAAAAAATATTAAAGGTATCATGCCCTAATTCATCCTATAACAAATGTGACATCTATTTATTAATCTAGCTATCATCTATCTACCTATCTATTTATCCATCTTAAAATCATAATATTCCATAGATACAAAAGAGTTCACTGGAAAATAACAATTTGCTATTAAGAATATTTCATCTTTATTTTCAACATTCTTAATAACATGAAAACTTAATGAGTGTTCTCATACACCTGTGTCCTGGTCTTTCTAATTTTCATGCATGCTTGATTGAAAGGAGAAGAAAGAGAAGTTCCATATTTAATTAAGTTAAAACAGCATTACATTGTCAGGTTGAAAGTATTTTATATTTCTTTTATGCAGACTGATAAACTTTTATGAACATTTGCTTAACTTTATTGACTATTCCAAATACATTTTTTTAACTTTGGGATAAGCATTTTATTACTGTCATTCATCAATGACTATTAGCAACATTTGCTCATTCTTACCATGTGCTCATTAGGTTTAGCTTAACTTAAATGAAATAGTTTAGTGATTACTTCATAAATAATGCACTATAAAATACTGTTAATTCAAAATTTGCTAATCCTATAATTACCAATAATATAAGATTTCTCTTTATTTTTGTTAGTAATTTTAATAATGCCATTTAAATTAAACTTGTAACCACAGAATATCTTTTTATGTATAGAGGTAATGCAACTGTTACCAAATAGGGCCTTGAACCTTAGGAAGGCAGCTTCATTTATTTAGCATTAACTGATTCCTTTCAGACATTGACATGCTGTCAATTTTTGTCAAATATATGACTCAGAACTTAGTTTTTAAGTATGAAATAAAATTACTCTTACATATATAACAATCCTTACATGTACATATCTCTATTGTGCCTTTATAAGACAATGCTTCCTAATACCTAGAGCATTTGAAATGAGACAGAAATGTGGAGGGTTCTTTTTCATAATAGAAAATAAAATGTTAAATACATTATTTCAATTTGATATGGTCATTTTGTTGTCTAATTTTATTTGCCTAAATAGTCTATTTTCAGCTATCTAATTTTAGGTTCACTAGAAAAGTTAACTCTACAAGAAAAAAAAATAGTAATAATTATTATTTAGTTTCCATTTTAGGTGCAATAATATAATTTAAAACCATTTAATATTATATTGTACTTTCTTCAAAATAAGTATTGTTTGATCATTATATGAAATTTTGCTATGATTATGAAGTACTAGAAAAGAACAGACTCTAAACTAAAACTATTTTTCTTGTTGGAAGTTTAGGAATATAGTTAGTATTTCTTATTTTATAAAATAGTTTCTTATTGTTTAAATGTTACTTGTTCAAATATTTTCACAAAAACAGCTCTCAACCTTTAAAATTTATTTAAAATAAGGATGATGGGCAAAACATGAGTTATTACATGTGGGCTTAAAATTATTTCGTCATCACTGTGTATAGAAGGCCATAACTCATGTTTAATAGGATAAAAAGTGCACAGAAAACAGTTAAAGTGATATGATAGGGTAAGTATAAAATACTTTCTGGGAGAATAATGATAAATTTTCAACACAAGCAAAATGTGCAAAAGTCACAAGACATTTTCTAGGTTATAAAAAGTAATTTGTGGCCAAAAAAAAAAGCCAAATAGAAAAGTTAAAATTTGATATTTTGCGCTATATATCATATTCTGAACAATAAAGTACAACATATAGCTAGAAAATAGATGATTCAGAACATATACCTTCTACAAGCATGGGAATGTTTATAAAAATATATAGGGGAGAATTGTAGATATATGAAATTTATCAGTTATTGTTAGCTAAGTAAACAAAAAGACAAAGTTATTTATAACAAATTACTGGTGCTTAAAATCCTTATTATTTAATACTGTGTGTAACATGTATTTTATAAAGGTAAATTGAGTCTTTGTGAGTTTATGTAGGTCAAAATTTTAAATTTAACTTGGGGAACAAACATATGGCTTTTTCTTTTACTTATACTCTGAGAAGAAGGCACATATGAAGTCTCAACTTGGAAAGTACTCAATAGAGAAACCTCGTATCCGCAGCCTGTGGCCTGAGTTGGAGTGGCTTGACTGGGTAGTGGAAGAATCACCTTGAATATGATTCCCTCACATTGCATGCAAGCTGTTCTTGCCTACTTTCGGCATTGTGGCTAGGATCCAAGGGCGAGCAGCTAAAGACAGTCAGGTGAATAGTGTTGCCTTTTATGATGTGACCTTGAAAGTTACGCAATATACTTCAGGCGTGGGCACAGACATGCCTAGATGCAAGTGGAATGCAATAGAGCCAGCTCTCTATCGGAGGAGCATAGCATCTCTTTATAAAAATAGCCTGTGGAATGACAGAATTGGTGTGTGGCAGTCCCGGAAATAAGTTCTGTCACAGAGGATTAGCTTTTCTTGCCTTTTTTTTTTTTTTCCAGATAGAGAAGGTAGGTAACAAGTTTCAAACAAAAGATCAGCATTTTATGAACAGAAAAAACGATTGGAAAACTAAATTCATCAACAAAATTTTTCAATCATTCTTTGAACATAGCCCCAGTATTGTTCCTAAGAGCACTTTATATAACAATTGTAACCATAAAGAAAAATAGGAAATATATAAAATAAATTTTTATTTTGTGATAACTTCACCTTCTTTAGCTGCAAATATATACTTTTAAAAAAATTTTACAGTATAATTTTACTAAGTGGAAATTGTCATTTTGATGAAAACCCCAAAGGAGAAAAAATGAAACAATCCTATTTCGTAAAAAACTAGGGAGTAATCTGTTTCTAGGGACTTACTTTAGGACAGTCCACAAGACAGTTAACAAAGTGGACCATTTGAAAGTTTGAAGAAGTATAAGAAAGGAAACAGAAGTGCCACTGGCCTTCTTCAATTCATGTAGAAAGGGCATCTGTCTAGAACACACACTACTATTTTAGCTGCACACATTCCCCAGATCATCAACATGTGCAGGAGATATTTTGATCCTATTGTTGACCATCTATATCCAACATAAAGTTTTGAAAAGCATGTAGATAATGATGTCAGAAGTCAACCAATTATTGACAAGTTTGTAACATTTACTTTAGTTATTTAAGACATGGTAAAATGTTGGAAAGGAATGAAATGTTAAATTAGCATTTTGACTTCAATATCTTTTGTCATTTATTTTTATCTCACCTATTAAGTTCCAGGTTTCCTAATTTTTTATTTTAAAAACATTTGAAATGCTGTGAATGATTGAACTATGTTAGCTTAAGTTTTATTTTTATTTGGCAACCATTTATGTGGCAGAACTGTCAAAGGAAGATTTTTCCCCCATATGGTATGAATTGTAATAATAACACCACACACACACACACACACACATGCTCATGAAGGTAACACACTTTTATTCAATGACTTTGGTTTGGGTCTTCTAAGAAACAGATGACAAGATGGGATTGTATGTGATTTCACTTATATGTGGAATCTAAGCATCAATATAAACAAAACAGAGACAGATTCACAGATACAGAGAACAGACTGATGGTTGCCAGAGGGGAGGGGAGTTGGGGGACTGGCTGAAGAAAGTGAAGGGATTAAGGACTAGACCTTGATAGTCACAAAAGCAGTCATGGGGTGTAAAGCACAGCATAGGGGATGTAGTCAATACTATTGTAATAACTATGCATAGAGCCAGGAGGGCACTGTAAATATCAGGGGGAACACTTTGTCAAATATATGATTGTCCTACCTCTATGATGCATACCTGAAACTAATACAAAACAATATTGAAGGTAAACTGTCATTTTAATTTTTTTGAAAATTAAAAAAAGAAAAATTTATTGCAGGAAACTGTAATAAATTATAGATAAGGTTAGCTTTTAGAGTCTAATGCAGATCTGATATCTGTAACAGGAAAGGCTAAAAAGATGAACATTGAGTAGAAAGAGTCTCAGATTTCATCACAATTCTGAAAAATCCTGCTAGGCTAACACGAAGACCAGGGCCAAAGTTATTCATTATTCAAGTCTTGTGGCCATCAGAATGAGTTGACACTAACACTGCGGCTGAGCTCAATTACTGGCTGGGAAGAGCTAATGAATGCCATTGCGGATCTAGAGGGGCAACAGCTGGAGCTGCCAGTCATCTAGGCTTTACAGCAGGAGATCAGAGCAGTGCCTGTCCATGGATGCCACAGGAAAACATAATAAACAGATAAATGGTAAATGTGACACTGAAAAGTCTACTCGAAATAACAGCATGGCTCTGTCGGTTTGCCATCTCAAATGTAGAGTCACCTGTTTGTTTTTAACCATGATCTTGTATAGGCAACAAAATATCTGAAAACAAAGAAGAAAATTATGAAAAAGAAAGAAGTAAAACATATTTAAGTGTGGTTATTCACAATAATTGGGCTCCAGAAACATTAGCAAAATCCAATGATATTTCCAGCAATGAAAACATACCAGGACGATGGCCAGTGTTAAAGTGAGAGGGGGATTTAGTGCCATGAGTTGGAGTAGAGAGATGGTTAGAGTCATCAGGTACAGTGGTTAGGAAATCTATACGCTGCAAGACTGGTCGGAAGGTGTAGAGCTGGAACCAAGAGGAACTATGAGCAGAGATTGCCTCGATGGCATGAGAAGAAAAAAAGACAATTTCCCTGGACTCTGCGAGACAGAGAAGACTTGAATTACACAGTGGCAACCATCTTTGCTGCGAGAGTAGCTTAGGGAGGCTGCATCCTGATTCTAATTGCTGGAACACTGGAGTTTTACTAACTTTGAAGCATAGCAGGAATTAGTGTTAGAATCATTTTAGAATGTGTCTCTTTATAGAAAGCGTTTTCAGATTTTGCCAAGGTACACATCCATGCAGGTCTGCCTCCTTAATTCATATTTTCTACTTTGATCTTTCTGCCTCACTCTCATAAAACTTTATGATTAAACTGGGCCACCAGGATAAACTAGGATAATCTCACCACCTTAATATCCTTCACTTAATCACACCTGCCAAGTCCTATTTGCCATATAAGGTAACATATTCACAGGTACTAGGAATTAGGAAATGGGCATTTGGGAAGAGAGCCATTATTCTCTCTTCATAATTTTCAGGTAACTTAAGTGCATACCAGGACAAAGTTCAAAAATATTTATATGAACACAATAATATCAAGCAACCAACAAAGAAAACCCACAATTGCTCACATCCAATAAGATATTATTAGGCACAATAAAACAGAAAAAAATATGGCCCATTATAAACCCATGTAAAAAAATTAATCAAATGAAATAGATCCAAGAATTAATGACATGTTAGAATTATTGGAAAAGGGCTTTAAGGCAGTTATTACTCTATTCAAAATGTTTAAGAACTTGGATAAATCTTTGACTGTGTTTAGTGAAGATAAGTTATAGAAAGCCCCAATTTTAAATTCTAGATATAAAATCTCTGTCTCAGAAGAAAAATATACTGAATTAGATTAATTGCACATTAGACCTTTTAGAAAAAAAGATTAGTGATGTCTAAGACATTATAAATTATCAAACACAAAACAAAAGAACAAAGCTGAAAAAAAATGAGCATACTGACTCACTGAAACAAGAGAAAAAGGCATTGTTTAGGAAATAAAGGGTGAGTGAGGAATGGTGAACTTTTGATACCTGGATGGCTACCAAAGCACCATTGCCAGGCATGAGACAGCAACTGCATTGACTTCAACTACTGCAGCTAAAAGTAACCAATGACTTTAAAAAAAATTTGGTCACAGTCTATAGCATAAAATAATAACAGTAAGAAATAGAATTTAGGAATGACAGGCCCAAATCCTGAGGAGTTGGCTCATTGGATGCATAAGGAGATATAAAATAAAGAGACACAAGGTAAACAAGCAAACCCTTGGTTATTGCTAACTCTAATAACAAAAATGAAGTTAAAGGAAAGCATCAGGGGAAATCCTGGCAGTGATTATAATAGAATGAGGGCTGACAGTGACTTAATTTTTAGGTCTCTTTAGCTGAGGTCTTGGGCAGAGGGTTTCTTTAAGTGACTCTGCTGAGACCTCATGGGGGTTAAGGAGGAAAACCTTAAAGTTACTTTTCCTCATTCTGACTCAGTACCCAGTGCTTTTCCACTCCCTCTCTCCCTCCACTTCCCCTACCTCAGAGTCCATAAAACTGCACAGCCTTTGTACAGGGCTCCCTCAACCGTGAAATGCCCTCCACTTCTGTGCTGATCCACCCGACTCTCAAATGGTGCATCATTCCAAGGGAATAAATGAAACCAAGGGGAGTGTGTGCCTTCTTGGGCTTTAGACTCCTGCTTATACAATCATAGTAAATTATAAAAGGTTTAACTCTTTCACTTTTGCTTGTTGCTTTAATTGGCGACTCTGACAGACACCTGGCAGCTCAAGTCTCTCTCCCAGCCCAGCTGAGCGCATGAGCGCATATGAACACAAAAGTTCTTGATATGATTTGAACAGTACAAAAATACAACAAGCTAAAAGAAACTGACATTAAGGGATCTTGTAAATGTCTTTTTCTTAATACCAACCTAGGAAAAAAGAGTCAACTGGTTTGCTTTCACCTGGAAAGTATCCCATCCACATTTATTGTATTACTTCGGGGTTATTTGCCTTTCATCAGCTTGTTGTTAAATGTTGGTTGGGAGGGATTTGAACTTGATGCATATGCTGAGTGTAATAATGCATTATTGTAATAATGTGATGATATAAAACATGATAATATCAACCTAGGACTGACTTAAGCACAGTGGTGCCACTTATGACTAATAGAAACTAGTTAATCCACCAAAAGACCAAGGGCCTCCCCAATGGGTGAATTAAAAAAAAAATTACCTAAACAGAGCCAAACATGATTTTTACAGGCAACTACAAGTAAATAACTATCGTTGCCAAACCCTGGGACTAAGCAAGGATACAGAGCTTGGTAATGATTTTTATATTTTGAATAACTAATATTACACATCTGAGGATATTGCTAGCTCCTATTCATAAGACTACCCACCCCCAAAGACATATTTGAATGAAGCCCGAACAACAGCAGACAATTTCTGAGTTGAAAAAAGCAGTGACTCAATTAGTGCCTTTCAGTTTGCATGACCCTCACTCAAATATAATTTTGGAAGCATCTGTAACTAGCACTTGCAGACAGAAACTTATGGCAAAAGCCAAATGGGATCTTCAGAATATTGGGCCAGAAAACTTGCAGATGTGGCATAGTAGTACTATGAGAAACAATTATTGGCTTATTATTGAAGATAAATTGTATTGGTAATATTTAAAAACATGTTTTCTTCAAAAGATATGCTGAGAAAATGAAGATATAGGTCACAGAGTGGAAAAAATATTTGAAAATAATTTATTTGATAATAAATTGCATACAGTACAAAAGAAACTCTTTAAACTCAAACTCAATAACAATAAAAATAAATTCTAATAATCAGAAAAATTTTGAACAGATAATTTATAATAGGATATATATAAAAGGCCAATAAGCACATCAAAAAATGCTCAACAATATTTGCTAAGAAATGAAATGACAAAAAACAACCAATACAACAGCTGAAGTTAGAAATTGTTAATACTAGCCAGGATGTAGAAAGATGAACTATTAATACATTGCTGATGTGTATGTACAATGCTAAAGCTATTTTGTAAAAAAGATTTGGTACATTCTTATAAAATTATAAGTTCACTAAAATAAAACCCATTTTTTCTACTCCTATGTATTTTGCCAAAATAAATGAAATCATATATCCACCCACACACACACACACACAAAACTGTGTACATGAATATTCAAATATATTTTATACTAGGGGCCCAGTGCACAAATTTGTGCATGGGTGGGGTCCAGCCAGCCCGCCTCAATCAGGGTGGGGTGGGGGGCAATCAGGGCAAGGCAAGCCAAAGGGCAGGGCTGTGGGCGGTTGGCCAGCCAGCCCCGCACCCTGGTCAAACTCCTGGTTGAATGCCCAGTCAAGGGGACAATTTGCATATAGCCTATTATATTGGACTAGCAGCCTGGTGCATAAAATTCATGTACAGGGTGGAGGGGGGACCTCAGCCCAGCCTGCACCTTCTCCAATCCGGGACCCCTCAGGGGATGTATGACTGCCGGCAGTCGGACATCTCACACAATCCGGGACCGCTGACTCCTAACTGCTCACCTGCCTGCCAGCCTGATCCCCCCTAACCGCCTCTGCCTGCCAGCCTGATCATCCCCTAACTGCTCCTCTGCCGGCCTGATCACCCCTAACCCCCTCTGCCTTGTCCCCCACCACTGTGGCTTTGTCTGGAAGGATGTCTGGAAGATGTCTAGTCTAATTAGCATATTACCCTTTTATTAGTATAGATGTGTTTACTATGTATCAGCTGCTGGGCACAACTCACAGGTGAAAAAGATCATGTTATTGCCCCCAACTGCCCCCTCTGCGGGCCTGGGTGCCTCATGCAGACTGCGGTTCAGTCGTTTGGTCATCCCTCACTAACCCCCCTGCCGGCCTTGTTGCCCCACACAGCCTACTTTTCAGTTGTTACTGTTACTATGACGGCATCCCAGACAATTTGCATATTCCTCTATTATTAGTATAGATGATAGTGAATCGTGGGGTGCGGGGAGCAGATCTCCCCTCTCAGGTTCTTATGTCACCAAGTTTGAAGAATAAAATTTGGGGACTAAAATGACTTGTTAGTAAAAGTGTGGAATTTTATTGGAAGCAAACACAAACTCCCACATAGTAAGGGGGTCCCCACATAGTAACCCACTAAGCTACTTTTTTTCTAGGGTTTATAAAGGCTGTAGTTCTTTGTCTCTTCATTCTCCTTTCTAATTGGACTTTTCCCATTTTATGACCCCGTGCTTTTCTAATTGGTCAGTCTTTTGCAGAATATCAACTTCAAAGCCCAAACCCCATGTGGTGCCCCCCTCATTCTCTCCCTGTTATCTGGTAGCATTTCTCTATCTCCTGTGAACATATGTTTCTCTCTTTCTAGCATCTGTCGACATTTCTCTATCCTCTGTGAAAGTTTGTTTCCTTTTCCCCCATACTCCGTGACTTTTCTTTATCCTCTGTGAATGTGTGTCTTCCTCTCCCCTTATCCTACAGCACTTTTCTATTCTCTGTGACTGTATGCCTACTGGTGGCTCCAAGCCCTCACCTATGCGTTCCTCCTCCAAGGATCCTCTTTATTTCTAAGACTCCCTAAATCTGCCTATTTTATCCCTAAGATTCCTTTCAATCGCAAAAATGAAAGACAAGTTAATTTAAAAATTAAAGGCATTAATGTGTCCAATAATGATGAAAATAATTTAAACATATGTAGTATATTCATACAATAAAATACTGTTCAGTAATTTAAAAAAATAAATAAAACAAAAACAACCATTGATCAATGCAACCACATGGGTTAATTTTAAAATTATGCAGAGCAAAA
>NW_005360676.1:2313787-2320435 GCF_000412655.1 Myotis brandtii
TGAGGAAAGTGATGGACACATTCTGTATCTTGATTTTTTGGCCTCTTAGATAATAAAAGCCCAGTGATCACCAGACTTTTTGATTACTAAGAGCAGTCTCATTTTTATAATTACAATGTTCAGTCCAACATCTTAATAACATACGTCCTGCACTGATCTAAGTTAAAGCTCTCTTTGTTCCCTGCTGTGGCCTGCTCTAGGCTGGAAAACCAGTCATGGTAGATAAGGATGTGGACAGCTTCTTTATTTTCCTGGCAGGTACATGCTTCTCCTTTACTGTAACATCAGAGCCTCTTTCTGGCTCCTCTGGGGTAAGGAGAAGAGAAGATAAAAGGTAGGAAAAAACTTAATTGCTATGCAGCCTAGCATAGCTGGCTTCTGGGTCAGAGAAATTCTCAATGATAATGAATTCCCCTTTAGAGTGATTCCATAGGCTCTTCTAAGCCACCCCCTCTGGGTCCTCTAGAGGAAGCTTCTTTGATATGGGTAATGCTGCCCTCGAGCTGGCTTCTTTAAATATCCCCTCAGCTTTTGCATGTGATACCTGATCACCAGTCACCTCCTGTTGAGAAGCCCTTCTGGAACTTTTCTCAAAATAAAATGAACTCAAGAAAGGTGCACTCTCACCCTATTTTTCAGTGGGTATATAGCACTCAAAAAGAGGGGCAGGCAAAGAAGCCATAGCCTTTCACTTTTCATAATTCTAGGTCCTTTCTTGATACTAGCCTCTAAGCCCCCCTTAAACTATTGGGACGGGTATGATCCAAGAGGCACCATAGATTAATATTCTCTGACTTAGTTTGTTTGAAGGAGCGGTATTCCCATCTTGGAAATGAGAGTTGTTAAAGAAGGCATACAGCCCTAGCTGGTTTGCTCGGGCTCAGGGATTAGAGCATCGACCTGAGGACTGAAGGGTCCCAGGTTCATTCTAATCAAAGGGACAGCACATACCTTGGTTGCAGGCTCATCCCCAGCACATTGGGACATGTGTGGGAGGCAACCACACTGTGTCTCTCTCACATTGATGTTTTTCTCTGTCTCTTTCCTTTCTTCCACTCTCTCTAAAATTAAAAAAAAAAATCAATGGAAAAATATCCTAAGGTGAGGATTAACAACAATAACAAAAAAAAGGCATAGAATATTGCAGGGGCTGACCAGCAGACCCTGAGTGATGGATGAATGGATTACTCCAACACAAAGTTTGCTGTGAAAAAGAGGGCTAAGGGACTGCCTGGCTAAAGGAACCAGACATCCTCAATCGCCTGCCTCATTAGGCTTTTATTGTAGCAGCAGTTTGAGATAAAGTTTATCTTTTAGATACAATCAGCAGGGTAAGTAATATTGGGAGGACACATGTGTTTGTAGTGTCCTTTAAGTAAGGACACCACAGATTCAGTATAAGGATTCCAGTAAACAACCGGGGGTCTGCACATGTACAGACTTGTTTGGAAAGGTCAAGGAATAATTAGGGGCACCACCTTCAGCACTCCCCTGAGTCAGAATTCTGATAAACTAGGTGGGCAGCCTTCTGCACACTTCCCTTTTCTTGGAATGTCCTCTTTACAAACTTTCCACCATTTCTCATGCTTCCCCACAGAATATTATAAACCATCTCCAAAGAAATCCTTATAGATGACTTATAGATAAAAAGCTTAGGTTCTGAGTGTGTCTTATCCAGAATCACATATCTCAACAGTAGCAGAGTTTAAATATAAAAATACAAAATGTGAGTATCTTATATTCTGATGTGTGATAATTTCATTTGAAGGCCAGTTGTGCTGATTCTATTATCTGCTGTTTCTTTGAATCTTTACTCTTGGTGTCCTATTTTCTTTGGGGGTTTTATATATATTTATTCTAAATCATGTTAATTTTGGACACTTTTTTATTAATTAAATTTATTGGAATGGCATTGGTTTGTAAACCCATACAGGTTTCAAGTGTACAATTCAATAAAACATCATCTGCACACTGTACTGTGCACCCATCACCCTAAGCAAAGTATCTTTCTGTCCCCATTCCCCAGCCCCTTTGCTGATCTCCACTTACCCCAAACCCCCTTTTCTTCTGACTATCACTACACAGTGGCCTATGTCTACATGTTATGTACATATGTCCTGGGGCTAATCCCTTCACCTACTTTCATCTAAGCCACCCGCCTCCCTCCCCTCTAACAGCTGTCAGTCTGTTCCGTTATCTGACACTTTTAACATGAGAATACTTCAAGGTTTGGGTTAAGTTGGTTCCTACAGAAAGAATCCAAATTGACTTCTGCATCTTAGGGCCACTTTACAGTAAATTGTCCTCATGAGATTTCTAGAAAATATAGGAATCACCAATTCATACCAAAAATTGATCTCATGGCTAGATTTCAATTGCAAACATTTAGGATAGATAATTTTCCCCTAGTAAATAACAAATTTGAAAGAATTATATAATACTAGAAGCCCGGTGCATGAAATTCATAAACGGGGGGCAGTCGCCTCAGCCCAGCCTGCACCCTCTCCAATCTGGGACCCCTTGGGGGATGTCCAACTGCCGGTTCAGGCCCAATCCCCAGGATCAGGCCTAAACCAGCAGTCGGACACAATCTCACAATCCAGGACCGCTGGCTCCTATCTGCTCACCTGCCTGCCTGCCTGATTATCCCTAATTGGCCTCCCTGCCAGCCTGATCACCCTTAACCACCTCTGCCTGCTGAACTGATGGCCCCTAACTGGCCCCGCCCCATGCAGCCTGGTGTTCAGTCATTTGGTCATCCCTCACTAACCCCCCTGCTGGCCTGGTTGCCCCACACAGCCTGTTTGGTCGTCCATTCAGTTGTTTCAGATGTGACGGCCTCTGGCTATATATTGCTCTCTCTTATTCAGGGCAGATTATTTTTTGTTCAGACTTATAAGATGGAAAATTTCTACCTTTTTATGGTGAGAGAAGGGATGTTTCATAGCTCTCTTCATCTCTGGGTAGACTTAGTCATTATCTGCTGTCACCCAACCCCATAAGGCAGGAAAGTGAAAATTAGAGCTTCCGGAGAGTATAGTGATTCTTGAGTTCAAGAAAGCTTTGCACTTACCTATCTTTTAAGTTCTTCCTTTACATTTTAGCCAAAGTAAAATACTTATTATAATGTTAGCCCTTCAATATATTTAATATTTTTACATTCTATCTGGAATTTCAATTACTTTTTCTGAGAGAGTCAGTCATTCAGGACATTTAAATCTTTGTGTGTGTTTGTATCTCTTAACTGTTTGCAGATTTTAAATGTTTTTCAATTCAATTAATAATATCATGGGAGACATTTACAAAAAAAGTATGAAATGTGAAGGTAAATAAATAAATTATATAAAGTTAAAATTATTTCCTTCTCTGGTTTTCAGGGGAAAAAATAAAATTATTTGAGACATCTACCTATTGAGAATTGTTGTCTTAAGCTAAACTGTTTGAAATGATACAGTGTTACAATACCACCATCTGGTGGACATAAGTAGGTGTTTTTTTTTTCTTTCTGCTCAGTTGAAAATGGAATTTTTAAAAAATTTTTATTGAAGTTAAAATGTGTTTTTTTCAGTTGTCTATTAGAATTCTACCAAATACAATATATTTATTCTTTTTATTTAATTTTATATCTAAAATAGTATATACATATATAATATTTACTTCACTGAATAAGTTAATTTATATAACTGTAATAAATGATTATCTGAGAGTTCTAATCTATGCTATACATTTCTGGTGTACCCATACCCTCAGTCTTACTCTTATTTGCCATTGTGACTGTCAAAAGCCTCATTCTATTAATCACTCTACTTATTCTATTAGGAATATATTACAACACAAAACTTTATAGTAACTCTCTCTAAGAAGCATCATTGATTTTTCTGCATTTCTTATTTTCAGAGCTCTGCTATTTGATAGGAGGGTAATAAATAAACCATTATTTAATGGATTTAATCTGTGCTGATTTACAAGGGAAACAATTCCACTTTAATAGTTAGTTTTAGAAATATCAAGCCTCAGAGTTACCAAATTAAATAAAATGCAATATGACTTAAATTTATAAATTAAATATATATGTATGTCTTTAAAGAAAATAATTTATGAAACACAGAAATAGGAGACTTAGAGCAGTGACGACATGTTTTCCTATTTTATTTTCTTTCTACTTTTTTTTTTTTAAATCCTCACCTGAGGACATTTTTCCATTGATTTTTAGAGACAGTGGAAGAGAGAGGGAAAGATACAGAGAAATATCAATGTGAGAGAAACATATGGATTGATTGCCCCCTGCAGGAACTGACCAGAGCCTGAGCCGGGAGGAGCCTGCAACCAAGGTACATGCCCTTGACCGGAATCTAACGCAGGACCCTTCAGTCCTCAGGCCCACGCTCTATTCATTGAGCCAAACTGGCTAGGGTTGTTTTGCTATTTTCTAACTGAATGTCCTTGGGCAAGATACTTGACCGCTGAACTTCTGTTTGTGTGTTTGCATTTAAGAAATGTTGATAATATCTTACAGAGTTATGAACATTAAGGGTTGTAACACATACAATCTAGTTCCGTCCCTAATACAATTTCCTTCTTTTTGTACAAAAGTGTTATTGCTCTCAAAATAGAGGCTATTTAGTCATTATGTGGCCTCAGAAAAACCTTAAATTATAATTCATATTCCTGAAAAATGAAGATCACCATTAATGCCTTAGGAATAAGGTATCTACCATAATAACTCCTGTAAATGTTCAGTCATGGCATAGTCAGTTTGCACCACTGTAACAAAATACCACGGACTGGGTAGCTTATAAACCACAGGAATTTACTTCTCACAGTTCTAGAGACTAGGAAGTTCAAGATCATGGTGACAGTAGATTCAGTGTTTGGGGTTGGCTGGCTGGCTTATAGATGGCCATCTTTTGGCTGTTTCCTCTCAGAATGCAAGTAAGGATCTCTGTGTAGTCTCTTTTATTAGCACTAGTCCCATTCATGAGCACCTTCAAGATGTAAGCATCTCCCAAGGCCCCACTTCCTAATACCATTACATTTAAGGATTGGGATCTCAACATATGCCTTTTGGGGAAGATACAAACATTCAGACCACAACAAGTAATATACCAGAATTTGGGGGGTGGGGTGGGGTGGGGAGCCTATCTAAATAAATAATGTATGGTGAAGTTCTGTGTATTTTAATGTTGTAGCCAGTTATTGTTGTTTCTTTTCCTATTATATTTAATAAAATCTTACAAATAGTTTTAATGACTTTTCCAAATAAAATGTGGAGAAATTAACTGAAATTCCAGACCTTTTAAGAGATGGTTATTATTTTCAAAATCAGAATAGTGCTGCCCTAACTGATTTGGCTTGTGGATAGAGCATTTGCCAGCAAACTGAAGGGTCCCAGGTTCCATTCCTGTCAAGGGCACATACCTCAGTTGCAGGCTTGATCTCAGGGTTGTGGTGTGTGTAGGAAGCAACCAATCAATGTGTCTCACATCGATATTTCTCTCTCTCTGTGTCTCCCTCCCTCCCTTCCATTCTCTCTAAAAATCAATGGAAAAATATCCTCAGCGAGGATTAACAACAACAACAAGAGAGAGTGTCTTTCCCCCATTTTCCTCTTAGAGATATACTAACAATATAGCGATGCTTTTCAAGTGCTGAAAACTTTTTAGTAAAAAAGGTTTCTTTAAAATAATAATAAAAACACTGGTGTAAAAGCATTCAATTACAAATTACTCAGTTTTTCAAACAGTGTTCATTTAATCTATGTTGAGTTGTAGCATATCAGAATAGCAGGAACTAAAATAAGGTATATTTCTTTGGGCCATATCTAAAAAGCTTAAGCATATTTCCAAGCTCAGTATAAAATCAAAATACTACGCAGGATTAACCCTTTCCTGTGGAAATATCTGTAAATGAGCCCTTATCATATATTGACCAAACCTAATAATAACAGTTGACAATGAATACTACTAGGTCAAGGCAGTGTCCTAAGAAGTATATTGTGTATGAATATATTCATCCTCATTACAGATATTTTAAAAAGATAGCAAACTGTTTTCAGATGAGGAATCTACTAGTAAAGTATAGATGTTGTAAGTAATAAACCAAGTAGATATTAAGTGATGTCAAGTATAAGAGTTAGAAGGTCTGAATACAGAGCATCTGCAGCAGAATTGGCTTATGGCCCACTTGTAAAGCTAGTTTATCAGCTCTCTATCATCAAATACTCTTGCAGTGAGTTTTCAAAGGAAAAAAAATAATGCATGAAGCATTTTAACAGAAAAATTTTTTAACAGAAAAAAATAAATTAGGCAAACAAAAAATAACCAAAAACCCCACACACATTATTTATAATGATTCAACACAAATTATTTATTTAAAAGAGAGTATTACACTTTGTTAACATCCTCAATGACCTGAAATAAACTTATTTTAAAAGTATAAAACAGCCCTAGTTGATTTGGCTCAGTGGAGAGAGCATTGGCCTATGGACCAAAGGGTCCCAGTTTGATTCTGATCAAAGGGCACATGCCTGGGTTACAGGCTCCATACCCAGTTGGGGGCCTGCAGAAGGCAGCTAATCCATGTTTATCTCTCATTCCTGATGTTTCTATCTCTCTCTCCCTCTCCTTTCCTCTCTCTGAATCAATAAAT
>NW_005360676.1:2320601-2338640 GCF_000412655.1 Myotis brandtii
TGAAAAAATATCCTCGGGTGAGGATTAAAAAAAACAAATTATAAAATATATTTTAATGATATATTTCTTTCTTGCTGTTTTATGCAGTCAGATTTCCACTAACAAGTTTATTCATATCTATTTGTCCTAATACTTATTCTGATTTTTAATTAGATAAAGAATTGCATCTGGTTTAATCATTATAAGAACTTCATTACATTTTAGAGCCATCTATTAATGTTATAAATATGTAACCACATTATCATTGGGATTAAATGTTTCCTTATGGAAAATTTAACCCTTGCTGAGATTTATGCACTACATAATATTCTGCTAAATTAAATAGTTCTATGACTACATCTTTGGTTGGAGTATAGCTAAGTTCTATATATTATAATCTTCTAAGTGAAAAATAATAACTTTTAAGAAATTGCATAATTTAGTCTAATATGTGGGAAGATATTATGTACACATAATTCAAAGAGTATATAAATCACCCTCAAAAATATGTAAAAACATGGTATATGATCTTTTTACTGAATTGCTGGATTTGGTTTGCTACTATTTTGTTGAGGATTTTAGCATCTATGTTCATCAGAGATAATGGCCTATAATTTTCTTTTTTTTGTAATGTCTTTATCTGGTTTTGGAATTAGAATAATGCTGGCCCCATAAAATGAGCTTGGGAGTCTTCCTTCCTCTTGAATTTTTAAATTGTTTGAGGATAGGTGTTAATTCTTTGAATGTTGGGTAAAATTCACCTGTAAAGCATCTGTCCAGGGCTTTTATTTGTAGAGAGGTTTTTCTTTTATTACTGCTTTAGTTTCACTAGTTGTGATCTGTCTATTCAGATTCCCTGACTTTCTAATTTTGTTTTGTAGATTGCATGTTTCTAGGAATTTATCTATTTCGTCCAGATTGTGCAATTTGTTGGCATATAGTTGCTATATTTTCTTACAATCCTTTGTATTTCTTTGGTGTCGGTTATTACTTCTCCTCCTTCATTTCTGATGACCTCTGCTGATGGTGGTGGAAGGAGTTGGGGGGGTGTGAAGGGATTGAGCAAAGAAGAAAAAAAAAGAGGAAGAATTCATGGACCTGTGACTACTTGTGGGAGGGGCTGAGGGAGGTGGAAGAGGTATATGGGGGATAAATGGTGATGAAAAATATATATGTGTGTGTGTGTGTGTGTGTGTGTGTGTGTGTGTGTGTGTGTGTGTAGAAACAAATGGCCTTTATTTATAAACTATATAGGTGGAGCTAAATTTGTCAACAGCAATAATAATGAAAATTTAAAGATAAACTGTGCCATTAGTCACTTCTCATAGTCACTTCTAGTAAAAATAAGAAATACATTGATTTGAGAAAATGTAAATAATCCTAAAGCAATGGTATTTGAAATTAGTAGAATGTACTGATTATTTAATATTTCCTGTATATAAGAAACTGATATTTTCATGTAATGTTTAAGTTACATGTAAAATAAAAACAAAAATAAATAATTTCTCAGGTTATATTATGCTTAGTGTGATTAGAAAGCTCAAATATTATCTCCTGATTTTTTATTAAATCAATTTTTTTTCTGTTCACACTTTTCCTCAAAAATTCTTAGCTCTCTTTTTTTACTTCCTGTCAGCAGTAACATAAGATAGAAATGGTAAAACTAGGTTTTAATGAATCATAAAGCCCCCACTTTTGCTCTCTCAGAATGCTACCCTAAATTTGTCACTCTGTAAAGATAAATGAGAGGCCCAGCTGTCCCAGCTGTTCCTACGGAGTCCAGAACCTAGTCCAGGGGTGGGCAAACTTTTTGACTCGAGGGCCACAATGGGTTCTTAAACTGGACCGGAGGGCCGGAACAAAAGCATGGATGGAGTGTTTGTGTGAACTAATATAAATTCAAAGTAAACATCATTACATAAAAGGGTACGGTCTTTTTTTTTTTTTAGTTTTATTCATTTCAAACGGGCAGGATCCGGCCTGCGGGCCGTAGTTTGCCCAAGGCTGATAGTCTATCCAATAGCATCATTGAGCTCAAAGAAAACCAGGAGAAATGCCTCAGGCAAGCCATGGAACCATAAGAAATAACAAATCATTGCTATTTTAAGCAGCTGAATGAGAAAGACATGTGAAAGAAATTTGTGTTTATACTTGCAACATACAGGTCTCTGGGTGGTTTATTATACAGCATTATTGTGAATATACCTGTTTACAGAAGTTGTAACAAATATGGAAAATATGCATTATTGACATGAAGAACCTGGTAGGCAGTGAGGAGACAAAAGGAAGCTAGGTAGTCAGGGACCAGGACCATGGGGGCAGGGGGTGGGGTGGGGTAGGGGGAGGAGGAAGTGGAAGTGGAACCCAGCTAGTCAGAGTTACTACAGCACCCTAACTGGGTCGGGGGTGAGGGTGGAAAAGGGAACAGTAGGAGACAAACTTTAAAATGTATGAATGTTGCTAAAACAGGCAGATTGTAGATAACCAATCACAAGACAGTGAGGCATATAGCCAATCCCAAGAATGTTATTAAAGGAGAATTCTTTGAAAGGATCAATCAGGAGCTAACAAGGCATGTATCTGCCTCTAGATTAAAAAGCGCACAATTCCTCTCTCACGCTCTCTCCCTGGCACACAATGGGTTTCTGGCGTTCCTGTGGCAGGGGAGCACATCATACGTGAATTAAAGTGAGACTTTAATTCACTTGGATGCTGAACCACTCCTGACTTTAACATGGAAGAAAGCAGAACTGACTTCTCTCAATAAACTTTGGTCTGGTGACTTCATTTCTTTCACGAGACAACATACTCAGATTCAAAACACTCCACATTTTGTTTCAGCAGCATGACAGCTGTTGCAGAAATTTAGAAAGTAGTGTTTCCATCTTAAGTAGTGGCAAACATTTAGTACGACTCACCTACCTTAACTTTGAAGAAGAGAAAATCTAAAAAGTGTTAATGCTGAAGGAAAAATGTGTGGCAGCATGTTGAAAGTTGGCTTGGTTACAAACTGACTTTTTAAAAAATCTTTATTGTTGAAAGTATTATAGATGTCCCCCCCCCCGCTGCCCATTAATCTCCTCCACCCTGCACCTGCCCCTCCCTGGCCTTTACCACACCATTGTCTGTGTGGATGGGCTATGCATATCCTATATAATAAAGAGCTAATATGCAAATGGTCATCACGCCCTCACGCCGTCACCCCTTAACGGCTCAGACACTCAACACTAGGGAGAGAGGAATGGGGACCAGCCAGGCACAAATGAGCTTGCAAGAGAGGAATGGGGACCAGCCAGGCTGTGGCCCAGGAGAGGGACAAGCCACCCATCCCATGGCCCTGGGCTCCAATGGCTGGGGCTGCGGCCCGGGAAACGGACAAGCTGCCCGCCCGTGGTCCCGGGTTCCAGCAGCTGTGCCTGTGTCTGCAGCCTGGGAGAGGGACAAGCCACCCACCCCACAGTCCCAGGCACCAACGCCTGTGGCTGCGGTCCAGGAGAGGGAAAAGCCACCTGCCTGGCAGTCCCAGGCACCTGTGGCTGCAGCCTGGGCAAAGCTGCCCGCCCACAGTCCCTTGTGGCTGCGGCCGGCCCAGGCAAAGCTGGCCTAGGTCCAGGGTGCCTGCGGCCGGACAGAGGGAGAGAAGCCTGGGTCTCGAGTGCCTGCAACCGGCCGGAGGAGGGAATCCTGGGTCCCAGGTGCAGGGTGAGGCAGAGGTGGTTAGGGGCGATCAGGCCAGCAGGGGAGCAGTTAGGGGTGATCAGGCCAGTAGAGAAGCATTTAGGGGCAATCAGGCAGGCAGGCAGAGGTAGTTAGGGGTGATCAGGCAGGCAGGCAGGCAAGAAGTTAGGAGCCATTGGTTCCGGATTAGAAGAGGCTGTCAGACATCCCCCAAGGGGTCCAGGATTGGAGACGGTGCAGGCCAGGCTGAGGAACCCAACCCCCCATGCACAAATTTCTTGCACCAGGCCTCTAGTATGCATAGAAATTCCCCAGTTAAGTTCTTTCCCCACCATCCCTCCCCTGCCTTCCTTCTGAGATTCCTCAGTCTGTTCCATTAGTCTTTTTCCCTGAATCTATTTTGTTCATCAGTTTATTTTGTTCATTAAATTCCACATATGAGTAAGATCATGTGATACTTATCTTTCTCTTATCAAAATAAACCAGTCAAACTGACTTTATTTGATAACATACTATAAGAAAAATATGACACCATTGTGTCAGCAGAATGTAGAGAGAATATAGAGTTCAAAAATTGCATGGTTGAAAGGAAGCTCTTTCTTCACTAAATCAAATGTATGGCCATTACAACGCAGACTTAGGAAAAAGGCCAAATTCAATGTGCTGCAGTAAAGCATGGCCTCAGGGCAGAGATCAGGTACAATTTTAGAAGAATTCTGAAAGGATCAAAATCATGTTTATTAATTTTTTTTCAATTGGAAATAAAGGGCTCCTACAAAAGCTTAAGTTCATGGTCCCACAAAAGCCGATTCACTAAAAAGACATAGGTATAGAGAGAAAATCGTGTGTCATAATGAATTGTGGAGAGGACCATTTATACATATCATTCAGCTGCAATCAAATACATAAATATCCATAATTTGTCTAAGACAGTGATATTACCAAATCACCTCTAGTCTGAAATATAATAAAGTAGGTTATTTGAGAAAGAAAGACATATTTCTGGTTCTTCAAATTTCAATGAACAGGAAGCGGTGATCTAAACAACCTAGTAGGCTGCAAAGAAGTGGGGAGGGGTGCTATTGTCCAATTCCCTATTTAGAAGTGACTAAGTGAAAAGGTGGGGAAGACATCCCCAAACATCAGAGCCAAGAGGAACGGAGGCAATGGATGAAATGATGATACCTTGGAAGCAGAATTTCACATATGCTGTGGATTACTGTCTGCCATGTGCCTCCTATACTTGATCCTACACATGGCAATATTTATTGTGGTTATCCTATTCTTCTTCTGCTATGATATAATTAGAGCACAGGAAAGAGGTACTGTAGCATGTTTTTCTAATAGCTTTTCCGAAGATTCTCTAGTTGAGCCTATTGCTGTGATTGGATAATATATTGGAGGTGTGTTGAATAAGTGCAGTTGTCTTACAGAGAAAATGACATGATAAATCTGTGAAGAACAACGAGTCAAAAATAATGATTTGCCATGAAAGTAATTGTAGTTATGTCTAATCAAGGAGGAAAGTGAAGGCATAGGCATGGATGCTTCACCTGAGCTGCAGGGTTAGCAGATTCAGATACCCGAAACTAAGATTTTTCTTTTAATAGTGGTATAGTTTTAGCAATTGCATGACCATCAAGAATATAACCATGGGCGAAGATGACTATAATGGATTTAAGAAAACACAATTAGAACTAAGTACCTGAAAATCCATGTGGATGTTAAAACTACAAAAAGTGTTGGAGACTGTAACTGTGGGAAAATTGGAAAAATTGCTAGAATTTTCTGAGAATAATGTGCATGACTAAGAAAGCTACAGATGACTGTTCTTATTTTATATATCTTCATCCTCTTTATTTTGGAAACAATATTTTTGTAAGATTTTCTTGGAAATATGCCCAACTTTTAAAACATTTTATTCTACTGTAATTTTATCCAAAATACACAAACTTGTATACTCACACAGAGAAAGAAAGAGAAAGCTCATAATATATTTTCTATAATATGATCAAATGATCAGGAAACAAAGAAAAATGCTATTTACTTGCTGTAATAGATATGTGATATCTTCTAGTCTAGCAGCTAAGGTAGAGTATAGCAACAAATATTTTAAGATAATTTTGAAGTGTGTTATTCAAGTGAATCACAGGTGAGTTAATAATTTTCTTTGTTTTCTAGGAGAGAAAAGTTTCTGTTTTAAGAGAAAGCCACAAGACAGCTGCATTTTTCTAAGTTACCTATTCTAAAGCTCATTTAACATATCAGTATAAAATACATTTTGATATAAGATATTATGACACAGACATGTTCCTTAGGAACACATTGAGGATACTTGTGCTGTTTCTGGTTTTGTTTATCATAACTTTATTTATCAGATTAGTTTGTTAATTTAATCTACACTTACATTTCATAATTACGTTGCTCTACTAAATTTGTTTAGAGTCAAACATAATAATTCATCTACAGATGAAAGACTAAAGAAAGACTAGATGAAAGACTAAAGCACATACAAACAATAAAATGTTATTAAATCTTAAAAAAAAAAAAAGGAAATCCTGCCCTGGACAGTGTGGCTTGGTTGGTGGAAGTGTCATCCTGTACACCAGAGGGTGGCAAGTTCAATTCCTGGTCAGGGAATATACCTGGGTTGCTGGTTTGGTCCCAGGTTGGAACATGTGTGGGAGTTATCCCATTGAAGGTTTTCTCTCTCATGGAGATCTCTCTCTGTCTCTTTCTCTCTCTCTCTCCCTCCCTTCCTCTCTTTAAGATCAATAATAAATAATAAATAAATAAGTAAATAAATAAATAAATGGAAATCCTACCATTTGCAAAAACAAGGGTGAACCTAGAAAATATTATGCTAAGAAAAATAAACCAGTCACAATAGAACAAATGATTACACTTATATGATGCTAGAGGCCCAGTGCACGGATTTGTGAACCGGTGGGGTCCCTCGGCCTGGCTTGTGGGGATTGGGCCAAAATGGCTCTTGCACATCCCCCAAGGGGTCCCGGATTGTGAGAGGGTGATTCTCGGGTGACACACCCTGGAATCAGGCTCCCTTCTTCCTGGTTCCAGGTGTATCACCCAAGAACTGCCGCTGCCAAGTGACCGTAGCTCAGCAGCTCCTGCGTTGGGCATCTCTCCCCTGGTGGTCAGTGCATATCATAGCTACTGGCCAGTCGGCCGGTCGACTGGTGGCTTAGACTTTTATATAAACATAAACATAAACATAAACATAAACATAAATATATACTAGAGGCCCATTGCACAAAATTTGTGCATGGGGGGGTCCCCTCAGCCCAGCCTGGACCCTCTCCAATCTGGAACCCCATGGGAGATGTCCAACTGCCGCTTTAGGCGCAATCCTGGGGATCAGGTCTGAACCAGAAGCCGGACATCCCTCTCACAATCCTGGACCACTGGCTCCTATCCACTCACCTGCCTGCCAGCCTGATTGCCCCTCACGTCCTCTGAGTGCTGGCCTGATCACCCCTAACTGCACCCTCTGCCATCCTGGTCACCCCTTACTGCCCTCCTTGCTGGCCAGGTCGTCACCAACTGCCTCCCCTGCCAGCCTGGTCGCCCCTAACTGCCCCCCTGCCAGCCTGGTTGTCCTTCACAGCCCCCCTCTGCTGGCCTGGTCGCCCCATGCAGCCTGCTTGTTCAATAGTTTGGTCATCCCTCACTAAGCCCCTGCCAGCCTTGTTGTAGGCAGCCATCTTTTGAGGGTGTGAGGGTAAATTTGCATATTACCTCTTTATTATATAGGATATATAATCTACACTAATAAAAGGCAAACATGCAAATTGACCGTACCTTTGCTAAGCCTTAAGCCATGCCCACCAGCCAATCAGAGCAACTGTATGCAAATTAACCCAACCAAGATGGTGGCCGGCAGCCACGGAGCTGGGGCAAGCAGGAGGCTTGGTTGCCCCAATGATGGAGGAAGCCAAGATTCCCGCCTGCCATGGCCGGCTCTGAACTCCACTCAAGGCAACAAAGTTTCAATTATAGGAGGTAAATAAACCCCAGATACCTGCTTTCAGCCAGCTGTGGCCATGGAGCTGGAGTGAGCAGGAGGCTTGGGTTGCCCCTGGCAATGGAGGAAGCCAAGCTTCCCTCCTGCCCGCCCTGGCTGGCTCTGAGCTTCTCTCAAGGCTACAAAGTTTCAATTATAGAAGGTAAATAAATCCCAGGAAAAAAAATGAAAAAAAGGAGAGGCTGGGAGCTTCCGTCACCAGGGGAGCTTGGCTAGCCTGAAAACTGCCCTCAGCCAGGCACCCCAGTGAGGACCTCCCACCCTAAAGGGAGTGTGGCCTGAAAACAGCCATCAGCCCCTCACCCAGGCTGGCCAGGCACCCCAGCAAGACCCACACCCTGATCTGGACACCCTTCAGGGCAAACCAGCCAGCCCCACCCATGCACCAGGCATATAATAAAAGGGTAATATGCAAATTGACCCTAACAGCAGAATGAGTGGGAATGACTGACCACTATGACACACACTGACCACCAGGCACCAGACGCTCAATGCAGGAGCTGCCCCCTGGTGGTCAGTGCGCTCCCACAGGGGGAGCTCTGCTCAGCCACAAGTGAGGCTGACGGCTGCCAGTACAGTGGTGGTGGTGGGAGCCTCTCCCGCCTCCTCAGCAGCACTAAGGATGTCCGACTGCAGCTTAGGCCTGCTCTCCACTGGCAAATGGACATCCCCTGAGGGCTGCCGGGCTGCCAGAAGGAAGTCTGATTGCCATCTTAGGCCCAATCCCCCGGGGAGCGGGCCTAAGCCAGCAGGTGGTCATCCCCCGAGGGGTCCCAGACTGCGAGAGGGCACAGGCCGGGCTGAGGGACCCCCCCTGAGTGCACAAATTTTTGTGCACTGGGCCTCTAGTAATAATAATAAAATTCATAGAGGTAGAGAATAGAATGGGGGGGTCAAGGCTAGGGTGAGGAGAACTGGGAGTTGTTGCTCAATCAGAAGGCTCAATTCTACAGATCTCTTGTGTAACATAGTACATATTGTTCACAATATGGTATTGTGCAGTATAAAATATGTAAAAAGAGTAGTTCTCATGTTAAGTGTTCTTATTACAAAAACAAACAAAACCCACAAAAGAACACAAGAAAATTTTGGAGGTAATGAATATGTTTAGCACCTTGATTGTGTGGTGATGGTAGGGGTGTATACATATGTCTAAATGCATTAGTGTGTATATATTAAATATATTCAATTTTTGTAAAAAGGTAATAAAAATAAATGCATTTAATATTTTATGATTCAGACAAAATGCAAAACAAATTCTGAAGGTTAGACTGTTGAACACATTGGTATTTATTACACAGAACAAAGATCTGATGAAACTAAATCCAGTTCTGAAAAATCAGAGTAAAAGGGGCCATTATAAATGCTTACTAATTGAATAAGAGTCCATGGGGGGAAAGGAGAGTCATGTAGTACTTTAAACAATATAGAATTTAAGTTAAAAAGAAGAAGAAGAATTGAGTGCTCTCTAGGTTTGTGTTTCCTGAGGATTGTTTTCCTTTCTAGCAGCTACCTGCTGGTACACTGACCAAACAGCTGTGGGAAGAAATAAAGGGAAAACTTACATAATGTTTCTAATCAAACAAGGTATTTCATGCTATAGCAAGGGAATTCCAGAGCAATTATGTTAAGAGAGTGATAAATACTGACTAAAATGAGAAAGGGGTCAGAGAAGGCTCCACTTCTATGTAATCACGAAGTGCAATTCCCCTATTACGTTAACACTCACTGAAAGCCCACTTCTACCTGTGTCATGTCAAACCCAAAGATTGTCTCTCACTCCTTGTTTTCCTTTATCTCTCACTAAGGCATGGACCTTCCTATAGCTCCCAGCTTTCTTGTGAATCTGCCCATTCTGTACTTGATAGGGATTCATTAACATTTCATTCAGTCTAAGAGAACATAGACTAAAGAAAATTTATTGTCCCTACAGAATTTCTTGATGAATAATTTCTCTTTCTTTGGTGTAATGCTAGGGAGGAATATAATATTTGGCTCAAATTAGATAATCAACTTAAAGTTTAAGCATCTTATTCTTGAAATATTTAAAATGTTTTTAATACTTCTGTGTCAATTTTTTATCCAGAATTTTCCCTTCTTGATGCAGTGGAAGGAAGAAGTTTACATAGTGAAAGTGATGGTAAATTATGGATTCTGTAGACTATATGTATTATTCTTTTTATCCGCACAATCTTCTATGGGTATCATGATCAAAGGACAACCACAGCATTTAAATAACCTGAATTTCAAAGACACGTTCATTGGAAATGACCTCAGCAAGAAAGAGTTCACCCTACTGATTCATATAAGGTACTTTGATCCAAATAACTTGGATCTAATAAAAATTACTTATTTTTCAGTCTATAGGCTAGAGTTGTTGGTAACTACTGTAACAAAAGTTTAGAAAAGCTCTTTAAAAATCTCCTGAAGTTATTTTAAATACTAAAATAATTGATATGTGTGGGGTCCCTCCCAAACCTGTTGAATTTGAGCCCCCACAATGAGGATTTCCTGGTGCAAATCCAGGGTTGGACATGCATATTCTATAGAAATGTTACCTAAAATGAGGAGAAACAGGCTCTGAATTATTATTTCCAGAAATGGAAAAGACAAAATATTTTTAGAAGATAGTTTTTTAATCATCAGAACTAGAAAATACACTTGACTATTGTATTACTGTATTTTTCTAAAATGTATTATACGGATTTCTCTTTTGTGAGTATGACATTAAAATTTTGTACATTTTATCTATTTTATCATCTAATATTTTAATCACCAAATAGAAAGAAGGCACTTTGTTATACACTGTAGGTGCAAAGGTTAAAGAAATTATTTCTGCCTTCAAGAAATTCAGTCTGGTAGAAGAATCAATCAATATAATTCATATAACTGTAGATTAGTCAATAATGTAACATAATATAGGCTGGTAACTCTTACTCAAATAGTCTAAACTATAATTGCATACATTTTGGGAATGCTTATTACGTGTTTTTTTTGTTTATGAATCAGTATGTCAAGTTCATATAATCTTATTTTATTTTGTTTAACCACCTATATGTTTTTTAATATGAAATCTGTGCTTATACATTTCTCTTAAAAAATAAAGAATAACATTGATTTATGAAGAATTTTGACTGTCCAAATGTTCTTTCTGATAAGAATTCATACCATCTTTGACTTTTTATTTCTTCTCTTTGAAAAGATGTTCAAACCTTGTCTGTTGGCATTTTCTTTTTGCTTTTTTTTTTTGTGTGTGTGTGTTGTTTTTTATGTTTTGTTTTGTTTTTGGTCCATATTTACAGTCTTGAAATGGTTAACTGACATGCCCAGAATTTGACCGTCAGCTTAATGGGGAATTATTTGAGACTGAGTCAGACAAATGTAAATACAGGCAAGAAGGTAAGGACAGGCTAACTATGCAAAATAACACTCATGATCCAAAGAGTGACTTAACCTCTGCAAAATATAAAGGACAAAATCATAGAAAAGTATCAAACTCATTTCAGGAAGAAAGCAACTTTCTAATAAAGGCCTGAAGACCAAACCACTTTGGTATATGGTGTCATTAAAGGTAATGCATGTGGATGGAAAATCATCAAATTATTTTAGCAGTAGGTTGATGACTAGCCTCTTAACCTGTGGTTTCATAATGAGGATCTTTCACCTTTAAAATAATCTTGCGCCAATAAGCACATCTGCAGATAATAACATTTGCAAGGTAAGATAAGAACAGTCCTGGAATCGTGGAGGTTTAATTGAGGATTTCTGCCATTAAATACCTATTATTGTGCAACGGGGCTTTACAAACTATCTAGAAGGAAACGAGTCATTTCAGGCTAATGAAATAGTAAATTTGATGGGTCTTATCAATATTAACATAATGAATTTTGAAAATAAACATTTAATCAGGTAGACATCTAGAAGAAAAAAGTAGACTTTATTAACAGAGTGATTATATATATATATAATGTATTTGAAGATTGCCTTGCATGGAAATTCCTAAATAACTTTAGATCTATGTAAGTGTCTGGCTTAATGACTAATAACTTTAACAGATTAGAGAAAAACAACTAAAAACTGTTTCAAACATATCTTCAAGTATAAAATTTTTGATGTTATCTTTCTAATTTTAAAAACCTGTGATGGCAGAAGAAATGCATCTCTCCCAAGTCAAATTCACATCCTAATTCCTGAATTCTGAAGATGCTTTACATGTCAAAATGGACTTTAATTACATTAAGGATGTTGAGATGAGGATATAATTTTCCATTATCCAGCTGGGCCTAATGTATTCACAAAAGGCTTTATAAGAAGAACGCAGGAGGTTCAGAGAAAGAGATGTGACAGAAAAAGTAGAGGTCGGAGTGACATGGGCTACAAGCAAAGGAATGCAGGCAGCCATGGGAAGCTAGAAAAGATAAGTAAACAGATTCTCCCCAGCGGGGCTAGAAATACTACAGGCCTGCTAACTTTTTTTAGGCTACTGACCTTCAGAACTGTAAAATAATAAATTTGTGTTGTTTCAGGACACCAAGCTTGCTGTAATCTGTTACAAGATCAATAGGAAACTAATATAAAATCAGGTAAGTAGGATATATGTGTGTATATAGACTTCTATATATGTATATGCATATATAGACATTTATATGTGTGTATACACAATAACATATATGTAACATATATATTACTTATTATATATACATGTAGTTACATGTTGTGTTGATTTTTGTTTGCAAATTTTAATGTATATTTTGATACTTTATCCTATATAAAAGAGCCATTAGGGAGTCTAATATCCTATATAATTAAAGGCTAATATGCAAATCGACCAAACGGTGGAATGACCGGTGACTGTGATGCACACTGACCACTAGGGTGCAGATGCTCAACGCAGGAGCTGCCCCGTGGTGGTCAGTGCACTCCCACAGAGGGAGCGCTGCTCAGCCAGAGAAGCCAGGCTCACAGCTGGCAAGCGCAGCGGCGGTGACGGGAGCCTCTCCCGCCTTCACGGCAGTGCTAAGGATGCCTGACTGACGGCTTAGGCCAGCTCCCTCTGAGCTCCAGGACTGAGAGAAGACACAGGCCAGGCTCAGGGACCTCTCCCCCCGAGTCCACAAATTTCATGTGCGGGGCCTCTAGTTACTTCCATAATGATGTGCATACAAAATTCACGCTGAGATGAGGAAAAGGAAGTTCTCCTCTGACATGCCCTTCCTGACATTGTAGGAACAGGCAAATTCCTGATTCACTCATGCTTAGCTTCCTAATCTTGTCTAGGGGATGTTTGGAGGACTGGACAATGGAAAGGAGCTGAGTCTGGGGAGGCTGAGCTTTCAGACAGGGACCAAAAAAAAAAAAAAAAAAAAAAAAGCCTGAACAACAAGTGAAAGGTTTAAAGAGCTCTGGGATATGGGTCTTCCTAGAACTTCTTAGCCATTCCCTTTAGACCTGCTTACCACTTACATTTTTAGCCATGCTTCTTTTCTCATGGAAGCTTCACTTCATTAATTATAACCATTATTCTCATTTTTCCCACCTCCTCTGTGTCAACCTGCACTACAACTCCATTATTCATGTCATTGCTTTAGTCCATTTGGGCTGCTGTAACACAATCGTATAGACTGGGTGGCTTATAAACAACTTATTTCTCACAGGTCTGGAGGCTGCGAAGTCCAAGTCCAAGCCACCAGCAGATTTGGAGTCTAGTGAGAACTTGCTTCCAGGTTTATTTATAACTGTCTCTGTACAGATTTTAATGTTTAAAATGTCTTTAAAAGACAACTGGCTGTTTAAAGAAAAAAATGATAAAAGTGAATTGTCATTCTATATAATAAAACCCTAATATGCAAATTGACTGAATGGTGGAACCACCAGTTGCTATGATGTGCACTGACCACCAGGGCCAGATGCTCAATGCAGGAGCTGCCCCCTGGTGGTCAGTGTGCTCCCACAGAGGGAGTGCCGCTCAGCCAGAAGCCAGGTTCATGGCTGGCAAGCACATCGGCGGCGGTGGCTTCCACTGCAGGTGGATGGTAAGGAACATGGGGTCCCGGACTGCGAGAGGGATGGCTAACTGCCAGCTTAGGCCCGATCCCCTTAGTATAGAATATAAAGAGATAAAGTAGATGACAATAAGGAACAAATTAAAAGAGTAGTAGCATGAATGTAAACATGAGAAATTGTACCATGCAAAAGCTAATCATGAGAAAATTTGAGTGGCTGTATTAATATACAAAAATAGACAACAAGACAAAGGATGTCACCAGAGAAAAAGAGACCATATAGTAATGGCAGATGTTTCAGTTCATTGAACATCCATGAGAAGCATCCTGTCTGGGCTTCTAATAACAGTGGCAACCCACAAGGAAGTGGTGCCTTCAAGGATCACAGCATTTAGTTAGGAACTTTTAGTGTTAGATATAAATCGAATTTGAAGTGTCTAATAACACATTGTAATGTTGTTTGTTATTCTAAGTTGTAGCATAAAACACCACCGATTCCAAAACTATATGCCTTGCAGTACTTATGGCAGCCCTTGTAAAAGTTAGTGTTGACCTTCACGTGCCAAGTAGCATTTGATATCTCTAGAATCCTTTGCAGTGAATTAGTAACTTTGGGTTAGACATATAGTGTCACAATATTCTATAATTCTACTATTACTCTATAATCTAATTTTTCTTTAAATGAGGATATTACTTACTCCCTAAGTATATAAATTCAAAGTGCTCTGGGTAAAAAAAAATGTTTGTAATATGATCCAGGTGGCCCAACAATTCTATGACTCCCTGTTTTCTCTTTCTTTGGTGAGACTTTAGTAGCAATGCCATAGTGATGTTCTAATTAAAGCTTACATTTAATCTCTTAGTTTGCCTATATTGTAAAAATAATTTGGCTATTTTCGCTAGCTTTTTATCACTACTGCAATAATTGTACCCAAAAGAAGCAAACAGAGGATCCAAGATGGCGACAGAGACCACACCATCTGGAGGGGGAGAGTGGCTGTGTCTGGAAGCCCACCCTCACCTCCACCCGGGGAGACCTCAGACACCACCCAAGACCCTTCAGCCACACCAGCCAAGGACAGCTGCCTTGGCTGCAAATCCACGAACACTGAGACTCCAGCTTCCCTGGCCACGTGCACCTAAAAAGTTTGTCCAGGGGAAGACAAATGGTAGCCGAATAGGCAGATGGGTCCAGTGCATTCTCATGAAGCAGAGAGAAGAACAGCTGAATCGAATAACTTCCCCCCAGAATTGGCAAAGTAAACACAGCTGGAAAAGCAATTTGTGAACAGAAAGGTCAGAGCTACCTGGGAAACCAGTGGGATCGGGGATCTGGGCTGGAGGGAGAAACTCACGCAGCCTGGACTGTGCTGAACCAACACCGTGTCCCTTAGGGATAAGGGTCTAGGCAGTTGGGTCCAGTGCATTCTCATGAAGCAGAGAGAAGAAACAGCTGAATCGAATAACTTCCCCCCAGAATTGGCGAAGTAAACACAGCTGGAAAGGCAATTTGTGAACGGAAAGGTCAGAGCTAGCTGGGAAACCAGTGGGATCGGGGATCTGGGCTGGAGGGAGAAACTCACGCAGCCTGGACTGTGCTGAACCAACACCGTGTCCCTTAGGGATAAGGGTAGTGCTCGACTGTGGAAGGGTGTCTACAGGGCTGCTGGCAGTGGGGGACTCTAGACCTAAGCCCACAGCCATGGGAGGCTGCACCCAGGAAGGCAGCCTGAAGTTCTGCCCTGGCCTCACAGTGCCAGGGGGAGAGAAATGCACAGCAATGGGGTTGTTGTCTTTATAATCTCCTTGCTTTTACTTGCTAAACCCAGGATCTTTCAATTCAATTACAAACACTGACTGAGGCTGTGGTACAGGGGAAAGTGGTTTTGTGGAAGCTGGGGAAGAAAATAGGGAGAGGCGACCAGGAGGCCAGCTCTGGGACAGTCTACCCCTCCAACCCTGAACAGATATTTTTCTCCTGAAGACCAGGCCCCTCCTAGCAGTGCAGCTGCACCCAGCCTTGAGCTCAGCAGGGAAACAAAGATTCAAAATACCCCCAGGGAGCCCTCAGGGACTGGGTTAAGGGGCCATTTGGTCCCAGAAACTAATACAGAAACACCGCCACCTAGAGGCTGTGTCAGAAATAGACGCTTGTGTAAATATGACTAAAAGCAGGCAGAAAAACAAAGCAGGCAGATTGATCTCACCTGGCTGAAACCAAGGCTATGGTATCTGACAGAGGAGCAGTGGTATCGCTCGGAACTTCAACACAGTGCTGACTATCTAGCACAGTGGTTCTCAGCCTTCCTAATGCCGCAACTCTTTAATGCAGTTCCTCATGTTGTGGTGACCCCAACCATAAAATTATTTTTGTTGCTACTTCATAACTGTAATTTTGCTACTGTTATGAATCATCATGTAAATATCTGATATGCAGGATGTATTTTCATTGTTACAAATTGAACATAATTAAAGCATAGTGATTAATCACAAAAACAATATGTAATTATATATGTGTTTTCCGATGGTCTTAGGTGGCCCCCGCGAAAGGGTCGTTCGACCCCCAAAGGGGTCACAACCCACAGGTTGAGAACCGCTGATCTAGCAGGAAACTGAGATGTTCCAGACAGAACAGTGGAGAGGGGTGTTAGACCAGCCCCCGGGGGACATTAAATACTCAGCTGAAGCAAACAACTTCACTACTTCACTTTTTTTTAAAACTTTTACTTAAGAAACTAATTTTTTTTCTTTACTTTATTTTATTACTTGGGTTATCAAAGAGATAAGAGAAGAAATAAAAAGCATCCTGGCAATAAACAACAATGAAAACACAACAATCCAAAACCTATGGGACACAGTGAATGCAGTCTTGAGAGGGAAGTTCATAGTATTGGAGACCTACTTCAAAAAACAAAACAAAAAATCTAACCCAACAACTCAAAGAATTAGAAAAAGAGCAAGAGAGAAAAGCCCAGAGTAAGCAGAAGGAAGGAAATAATAAAGATCAGAGTAGAGATAAATGACATAGAGACCAAAAAATCAATACAAAAGATCAACAAAATCAAGAGCTGGTTCTTTGAAAGGATAAACAAGATTAATGAACCTCTAGCCAGGCTCACTCAGAAGCAAATAGAGAGGACCCATATAAACAAAATCAGACATGAAAGAGGTGAAGTAACAACCGACCCCACAGAAATACAAAGGATTATGAAAAAATACTATGAACAACTCTACTCCAACAAACTAGACAACATGGAGGAAATAGACATATTCTTAGAAAAATACAACATTCCAAAACTCAATCACGAAGAATCAAAAAATCTTAATAGGCCAGTAACTACTGAATAAATTGAGCAGAAATCAAAAATCTTCCAGCAAGCAAAAGCCCTGGTCAGAAAGGCTTTACAGGGGATTTTTTAACAACATTCAAAGAAGAACTAAAACCTATGCTCCTCAGACTATTCCAAAAAATGTAAGAGGAAAGCACACTTCCAAGCTCTTTCTATAAAGCCAGCATTACCCTAATTCCAAAACCAGATAACAACATGACAAAGAAAATGAACTACAGGCCAATATCTTTGATGAACATAGATGCTAAAATCCTCAACAAAATCCTAGCAAATTGGATTCAGCATTACATTAGAAAGCAAAATTAACACCCAGAAATCTAAGGCTTTTTTATACACCAACAATAAACTCACAGAAAGGAAACAAACAAAAATCCCATTTACCATTGCACCAAAAAAATTAAGATATTAATTTTTATTATATTAATATATGTATTATATTAATTTTTATTATATTATATTAATATTTATTATATTACAACTTAGGAATAAACTTAACTAAGGAAGTAAAAGACCTGTACTCAGAAAACTACATAACATTGAGAAAAGAGATAGAGGAAGACATAAACAAATGGAAGAACATACCGTGTTCATGGATTGGTAGAATCAACATCATTAAAATGTCCATACTACTCAAAGCAATTTATAGATTTAATGTAATCCCCATTAAAATAGCAATGGCATATTTCACAGACCTAGAAGAAACTCTCCAAAAATTCATCTGCAATAAAAAAGATCCTGAATAGCCACAGCAATCCTGAGAAATAAGAACAAAGTTGGAGGAATCACATTAATAGATATCAAGCTATATTACAAAGCCACGGTTCTCAAAACTGCCTGGTACTAGCACAAGAACAGACATAAAGAGCAATGGAACAGAACAGAGAACCCAAAAATAGACCCAAGCCATTATGATCAATTAATATTTGACAAAGGAGGCAAGAGCATACAATGGAGTCTAGACAGTCTCTTCAATAAATGATGCTGG
>NW_005360676.1:2339488-2350165 GCF_000412655.1 Myotis brandtii
AGAAAGGATATATGCATCCCTATGTTCATAGCAGCACAATTTACAATAGCTAAGATTTGAAAACAGCCTAAGTGCCCATCAGCAGATGAGTGTATTAGAAAACTGTGGTACATCTACACAATGGAATACTACGACGCTATAAAAAAGAAGGAACTTTTACCATTTGCAACAACATGGATGGAACTGGAGAGCATTATGCTAAGTGAAATAAGCCAGTCAGAGAAAGATAAATATCACATGATCTCACTCATATGTGGGATATAATGATCAACATAAACTGATGAACAAAAATGTATCCAGAGACAAGGTGGCAGCGGAAGAGAGGGTTAGAGAGCTAACAAAGGACTTGTATGCATGCATATTAGCATAACCAATGGACACAGACACTTCGGCGGTGGGGGCTTGCCTGGGGTGGGAATGACTTGGGGGGGTGTCAGTCGTCAGTCGGGGAAAAACAAGACATGTAATTCTTTAAACAATAAAAAAAAGAAGCAAGCATACATCTTTATTGATCTATGTAATTAGTACTGAAATCACATTATAGAAAATCTTTGAAAGTCAAGATACATCATGCATAAAGAGTTATTTTTATTTATTGCTCTTTTAAGTAACTTACGTTTGTGATCACTGTGATATTTCCTAACAGCATACCAAATATAAAAATGACATAAATAACTTACTACTCATTTTGGACAAGACCAAATGTTACAGTGACTATAAATGATTTTCCAAAACAATTCACAATAATGGGAGTACAGAATTATATTATAGGTTCATGTCTACAATGTTTGAGTAACAGTGACAATTGCCATTTTGTGTTTTTCTTTAGTTTTTGAAAAGAACGACGGCATGTTTAACATACATGCCCTAAGTGTTTTAAAGAGCAACAATGCACAGAAATAATTAAAACGCCATAAAGCACAGCCTTCCAAACAAATGCCAGTGTTTTATTAGGGAGGCTTGTAACGAGTATAAAGGCCTTTAGATCATTATCACAGATGCCAGTCCACATTGGATCAACATGTAAATGAGATAGTAAATCTCTGTGGGATGTGCAGTGCACTGATGCCCATCACAAGCTAAAACATTAGAGAATTATAAATAGAACTGATGAGCTTCACATATTACTGGAAGTAATTTCAAGCCCTTTGCAAAATAAGATAAAATTTCATTCAAGGAAGTTATTAGGCAGCAGAGCGTAGTTAAAACCTATTGGCCTGCTCAATCATAGGAACAGTAATAGGCTCTGTAATTTACTATAAGAAGGGTTTGTCATAGTTTAAATGTTTTTAGATAGTTTCAAAGGGTCTAATGAAAATAAAATTTTATCTTGTATAAATTATCCCTTCCATATATTTTCCTAATTTCTCAGTATAATTTTAGGGGTCAAGTCACCAACTTAGGAGGTTTACAAATAGTAAGAAGTGGCTAAAGAAAGTGGCTTTTTACATAGAATTATTTCTACAGGTAAATGGGAATCCTTGGAAATTGTTTAAATTAGTGAAAATATTGGAGAGTAGTAATTAGATTAGGTCAAATCTACCAAGAAAGCTATTTGATTAAATGGCTGTCTTACAAAAAATCTGTTGTGATAACATTATAGAAAAATATGTTACAGACAGAAACATTCACTTTATAAGTAGAAGTATGTCATGGTCAGGATTCCTAATGTTGAAAATGACAAAACTCAAACTTCAGCTGATGTTAACTGGAAGAAGATTTATTTGAAATATAATGGGAATAATTGATATAATAAAGAGAATTGAAATATTCCTAAGTTAAGTTTTCCTCCTTAATTAGCAAATACATATTATTTAGCACTAGTCATAAGCGGTGACATATTTTTTCCAAGTGTGATTTGTTTACTTATTGTTTTAAGGTGAAACTCCAATGTTTTATGTTATTTTATACTAGAGGCCTGGTGCACGAAATTGTGATGGGGGTGGTGGGGAGGGCAAGGTCTTTCAGCCCTGCTTGCACACTCTCACAATCCGGGACCACTGGCTCCTAACAGCTTGCCTGCCGGCCTGCTTGATTGCCCTTAGACACTCTGCTTGTCTGCCTCATTGCCCCTAACTGCCTCTGCCTGCCTGCCTGATCACCCCTAACAACACGCCTGCCTGCCTGATCGCCCCTAACAACACGCCTGCCTGCCTGATTGCCCCTAACCACTCTGCCTTGCCTCCCTCATCGCCCCTAACCCCTCCCTGTCTGATCACCCCTCATATTACACTTTTATTATTATAGATAGTTGCCTTGCTCCAAGCTGTAAGGACCTGCTTGTCATAGAGATAGAAAAGCTTTAATTTTTACTCTTGATTATGGCAATTAACTAACACTGATGCCAACCAAAAAGGTGACTTACCAAAGGGTGTATAGCAAATGGTGCTGTTAAGTCCTCTTCCGTGGAAACGTGCATGTCGTGCATTGTATCTGCCTGGGTAAATAAAAGAGTGAAGTTTCTGTCTGTCTTTGCAATCATATGAGCAAATTGTGTGAGACCCAAGCCCAGTCTGGTTTGGTGCTCACAGAATAATAGAGCTCTTTTTTTTTCTTTTTTTTCTTTTTTTGTCCATTGGTGGAGATTTCCTAGAAGTTGCAGGATATCTTCCTTTAAATTTTTCCTCGACACTCTGATTTTACTTATGTCTCTCACCTTTGCTTTCCCTCCATCCCCCACCTGCAACAGTAACTTGCTCCAGGCTCACTTTGCTCAAGTGTCTAGGAGATCGCAAAACACGTCCACCACCAGAACCATGATTCCCAGCATTCCTGGTGCTCCCTGCACTCTCGGCTTCCACTTCCACTCCAGGGGCAGTCACCAGAACTGCAATTCCCAGCATTCCTGGTGCTCCCCCACTCTCGGCTTCTGCTTCCACTCCAGGGGCCGCAGAAACCAAAAGGACTGGGGACTCCATCCGGCCTCCCCCACAGAAGGCTGAAAGGACCGGGGACTCCAGCACTGCTTGTCCGTGGCCCCCGGCAGGGCTGAAAGGACCGGGGACTCCAGCACTGCTTGTCCGTGGCCCCCGGCAGGGCTGAAAGGACCGGGGACTCCAGCACTGCTTGTCCGTGGCCCCCGGCAGGGCTGAAAGGACCGGGGACTCCAGCACTGCTTGTCCGTGGCCCCCAGCAGGGCTGAAAGGACCGGGGACTCCAGCACTGCTTGTCCGTGGCCCCCGGCAGGGCTGAAAGGACCGGGGACTCCAGCGGTGGGCAAGCCACGCAGCTGGACCCGCCCTCAGGCAGGTCTGGCTGCACTGCTTGTGCACTGCCTCCCCTCCCCCCGCCTTGGCGGGGCTGAAAGGACTGGGGACTCCGGCGGAGCTGCGGGGACTGGGCATAGCCATGTTGTGGCTATGAGTGCCGCCATCTTTGTGATGGTGTGAGGGTCAATTTGCATATTTCCTCTTTATTAGCTAGGATTACCAGTTATAAGTTAACTAATTTTGTACATTTCTATGTGAATGTAACAGAAGATTTGTAGCTATCTTTAAAATGATTTATTCTCAGGAGCTATGCTTTGTAAGACCGCTTAATAGGAGAGACGGAAATCTACACTCATCATTTTTCATAACCTAACAAAAACCGGCAGGGCTGAAAGGACCGGGGACTCCAGCGGTGGGCAAGCCACGCAGCTGGACCCGCCCTCAGGCAGGTCTGGCTGCACTGCTTGTGCACTGCCTCCCCTCCCCCCCCCTTGGTGGGGCTGAAAGGACTGGGGACTCCGGTGGAGCTGTGGGGACTGGGCATAGCCATGTTGTGGCTATGAGCGCCGCCATCTTTGTGATGGTGCGAGGGTCAATTTGCATATTTCCTCTTTATTAGCTAGGATTACCAGTTATAAGTTAACTAATTTTGTACATTTCTATGTGAATGTAACAGAAGATTTGTAGCTATCTTTAAAATGATTTATTCTCAGGAGCTATGCTTTGTAAGACCGCTTAATAGGAGAGACGGAAATCTACACTCATCATTTTTCATAACCTAACAAAAAGTAAGTTGAATGAAGTTTTAGATAATTGAACAGAACAAGAAAACAACCTCCATAGAAAAAATAAAGATACATTCTGGCAATTTTGCACTTAGCATATCATTGATAACCACTCTTTTGTTGTTGTTGTTGTTGTTGCTGCACTCTTTGATAGGGGAAATTATATGGCATTTAATTTTCTCAGTTTTTCTAATAGTAGTAAGAGTTTAAGACTTATGTTCATTCTTGTTCTAAATCAATAGCCACCATTGACTTGGCTTTGCTTTTCACTCTAAAGTCATTTGATTCAATGTTGATCTAGTGTAATCTGCCTTGGAAAAGCATTTTTCATTCTGATTCTATTGTGGGTGGAAATAGGATTCTTCAACGAAGTCGTGAGGAAAGCATTTGGGGCCTTGTGCATAGTAGGATATGAGCAAGATTTATTGGAGCAAAAACAAAGGCCCCATGTCCCATCCGCCACCAGGTGGCTCAGCTCTGTCTCCCTGCAGAAGAAATCCAGGGCCTGGTGAGCACAAATGCACACCAGGAGGGTCAGGATCCAGAAGAGGAATGCCACAATCTGGGCTTGGTGGCCCAGCATAGTCTCTGCTCCCCGCAGACAGCAGCACTCCATCTGGCCACACCCCACTTCAGCCTGCATGCTGCTTAGGGGAGAGAATTCAGGAACAAACAAAGGAAGGCCTCGGGCCTTTGCTAAGCATTGATTGTATTGCTTTGGGCTTGGAAGAGAGGAGGTTTTCTTTCAAACTAACCAATCTTCTTCCTAAACCTTCCAGGGCTTTGCTAGGCCCACCTCCTGTCCAATCCCTTTCCTGGACACTTTGGGTTTCCATGACTTTATCATATCCATTTTTTACCAGATTTTCCTTGGCTAGACTCCTCCCCTCCCCCCATTATGTATCTATTTTGATTTCTACTGCTCATGCCTCATAATTCTCCTTTGTGATCCAGTATCTACTGCTCATGCTCTTACTCCCACTGCCCATCTTGGCTTTTACTGAGCATGCCCTCATCAACCGAGTTCCCCTACCGTTTTGTTCCCCTCTCTGTTCTCCCTGCCACACACACACACACTCCACTACCTTCCCTCTCCTTCTCTAGTCAGCTTGGCTAACAGGAGACAGGTTGTCTCTCATGGAGATTGGAAGGCCAGTCTTTGATGGAGAATGCTATTCCCTGGGCTGTCTGTGAAGTTATCACTTCCTAGTCCATCTGGACTAATTAGATGTTTGGCCACCTTCTCTTTCCTTAATATCTAGCTGCCTGTGCTAACAATTTTAGTCCTCTAGATACTCTTCTGGAAAAAAAGTCATTGCCTTTATGAAGTAAAAATATAGGGTGTCTCAAAAAATGTGTACACACTTTAACAGCTGATAGCTATAGATTCTATTAAATTTTAAAAATTAAATATATTTTAATGTATTTTAATAAACACTGCCTTTATAATGTGTATACATTTTGGGGTGATACCCTGTATGTTTTAGAAGTCGTTTATTAAATTTTGAAAATTAATGAAAGTTATATGTAAATGCATTTTAAATGTAAGTTGAAAAAAGCAAATAGGTTCTCTGTCTGGTAAGGTTTAAAGGCTTTCTATCTTTTTTTTTCTCTTCTTCTTTCCACCTTTTTTCCTCCTATTCTTTTCCACTTTTTTTTTCCTCTCTTTTCTCTTCTTGAAAGCCTAGAAAACATCTCTCCATCTTAATTAATAGATGTACTTGATTTAGTATTTATTAGTTATTTCTCTATTCTAAAGAACATTTTTATTTAGGTTAACCACAAACTAAATTAAATTTATATTCTAAAGACATACACACACCTTTTTTTTGTATGTATGGAGATCTTTATTTAAAAGAAAATTATTTGAGACAAAGATAATATGGGTAAAAACTGATATACAAGGATAATTAATTTTTAATACTGGAAAATAATTTATGATGTTATCTATATATATAAAAGCCAAGTGACCAGAATGATGGAATGACTGGAAAAACCAGTTGCTATGATGCTCACTGCGGCAGCCAACCAGCCCGATAGGGGCCCAATAGCCCCCTTCCCCCAACCTCTCATGGCCCCTCCTCCCAGCCAGCCCAGCCCCTGATAATAATTAATTTTTAATACTGGAAAATAATTTGTGATGTTATCTATATATATAAAAGCCAAGTGACCAGAATGATGGAATGACTGGAAAAACCAGTTGCTATGATGCTCACTGCGGCAGCCAACCAGCCCGATAGGGGCCCAATAGCCCCCTTCCCCCAACCTCTCATGGCCCCTCCTCCCAGCCAGCCCAGCCCCTGATTGGGAGCAGGGCCGGCCGGTGGAACAACCAGTTGCTATGATGCCCGATAGGGGCCCAATTGCCCCCTTCCCCCAACCTCTCATGGCCCCTCCTCCAAGCCAGCCCAGCCCCTGATTGGGAGCAGGGCTGGCCGGGGGGAGGGGCCATGGGTGGTTGGCCAGCCCAGCCCTCAATCACCCCCCAAACAGTGGTGGGGCCAGCCAACCTCCCGTGTCCCCTCCCCGCCGCTGGCACAGCTCTGATCAGTCCCCATCGGCGTGGGCTAGCCAGACTCCACCTATGCACAAGTTCCTGCACCGGGCCTCTAGTTAATATATAAAGGAGGATTTCTTCATGTAAGGTGATATCATGACCTCAATGATAAGTAAACATCCAATGTTTCTAACCAGTCATTTGGAATTTTTGAACATATTAATAAAATAAAAATTTAGACTTCTGAATTTTCTGGATTGTCTTGTCAAATAATGTAAGTATATAATATAATTGCATGCCTTTTAATTATTTAGTGTTCCCTATGCTAAGGAAATATTATCCTCCCTACCTTAACACATTTTCCTTAAATATAGCATGAAGATCTCTGTGAAACATAACAAGGATGTAGAAGACATGTCTTCCATTCAAATTGAGAAGATGTTAAATATCATTGGATAATTCAGTGATCTGAAAGTGTATGTGCTATTAAATCAATTCACTTCAAATAAAATACAGTTTTATTTTAGAGGAAAGAACTACTAGATTATTGTTTCTTAATAGCTATGCCCCAAAACTTTTCTTAAATTATCTGCAGGTAAAACAAATATTTCACATAACCAGTCCCAGAGAATCATACTCTGTAGAGTACTAAAAATGCTCACAATATCAATAAATAATTTTATATAATCATTGACCAAAATGTCTTCATTGAAGCCTAACTATAAAGCTGCTAGAAAAAAATACAGAGACAATTACAGAAACTTATTTAAGTTTCTAAGGTTTACTCTTCAAAATTTTGATAAGTCATCTAGAAGTGTTATCTAATATGTATTAATTTAGGCTAATTTATATTTCATATGTATATATACTAATTAATAAAATATGTAGCTAAGAAGTAGCTAAGAGTTATTCCTCTTGAAATTCATATTGAAATTATTTAAAGCTCTTTCTGATTAAGCATGACTTTTGGTTGCAAATGACTATTTAATTACAATCTTTATTTATCATCAAAGGAAATTGGCATATCTCTACAATCTGCTTATGCAATTTTGCAAAATCCCTTTAAAAAATAGCAGAAATCCTGAACACTCACAAGAGGGCAGTGGTGTAACATTAATGTTAATAATACTTTCATTCATAAAACAAAACCAAACCCTTGAGTTTCTTAATAGTGAAAATACCTTAAGATATTAATGATAGAGTTAGACCTAAATATAGAAAACGATCAGAGAAATATGAAAATTTGATATAAATATAACATATTAAGCCTCCAGGAGGCAGCCTAAATGTCTTGTACTAATTTATTTTCTACTGATTTGTGTTTTTTTCATGAGGAGTTAATACAAAAGAGGACTTGTTATCCTTTCCTCTGTAAAGCCAGTTGGTTTAAAGAGAATTAATTTTTGAATCTATTTTTCAAAATTTATTTTTCCAATTCCAACAGCTATAATACAGTCTACATGAAACATAAACATAAAAATTATATATACTTTGTTTTCAAATTTTATAGAATGCAGAAATAAGTGAAATCACACAGTGCAGTTATTGGGGTCAGACCCATATAAAAATAGTGGCTTCCTATACCCAATATATTTAATTAAAAAAATAGTGGCTTCCTCAATTTAGACATGTTACTTAAATTCTCTAGGCCTTTTTTTCTACAGCCATAGTATGAAAGAAATAGGGTCCTTCAGGAAAACCTGGAGAAACAAATGGCACATAGCAGTTAGAATTGTCATTGTTATTAACACTTGACGCGAGTTTGCAGAGTACACACAAATGGAAGCATTTTCCATCTGTCTCAAATCTTTTCAGCAAAGATTATTATATTCCTAGATGGTTTTGTGGCCAAATTTACTCCGGGGACAACCCAGTGTTTGTGTGATTACCATTTCTCCAACTTATTCCTCTATCCTATCTGAGTTTTTGGTCTAGTGATGTAGGTTCCTGTGTGTTGTTATTACAATTCTCAGATTGGCTTTTGATCAATTCTTTACTGTTTTTATTTTTTATTTTTGCACTTATCTTTTCATTTCTGTTGACTGTTTTTTATTCTGAGAACATTGCTGACTTCCTTTCTCCTTTTTCATTCTGTTCAGTCAATCCTACAGGTTTTGGAAAAAAGAAATAGGCCTCTTTTTTGTTTGGTAATTGTCCTAACATATATATATTAAGGAAATATTAAGGAAATAATTTTGTGTACTCTTGTCCTATTAAACACACTCATGTAAAATATAGAATGTGTTATGTAATGCTGAGCTTAGAGGTATATTTTTCTATCTGGTTGTTGATTTGAACCCCAAATATTGTTTAATAACACTTATTGAAATATTACCTACATACAAAAATTACACATACAAAATGATTCAGCTCAAGGAATTACCATAAAATGAGTACCCATGTGTAACCATTGCCAACATCAAGAAATGAGAAATTGCTCCACAATATGCTTTATCTAATTTTTCTACCTTTCCTCCTCCTAAAAAAAAGCAATCATTACCTATTTCTAGAGCTATATATTATTTTTGCCCGTTTTTGGAACTTTGTAAAAATGGAATCATACACTTGCTTCAGCTTTTATATCTGGTTAGTTTTAGTCAACATTCTGTTCATCTGATTCATCTAGATTTTGTATCGCTATAGTCCATCCTGTTACATTGGTGTATGCATGACAGTGAAAGACCAAGAAATATGTATTCTTTCTGTAGAAATTGAATGTTTTAATTTTGCCTTCTTTCACACTTCACATTTCTCTCATCCCTCTTCCCCTCTGGTAACCATCATATTGTTGTCTATATTTAAGAGTCTGTTTGTTTTATTTGTTTGTTGCTTTTTGTTTTATATCCCACACATGAGTAAAAGTATTTGTTCTTGTCCTTTTCCCTCTGGCTTATTTCACTTAGCATGATACTCTCAAGATCCATCTGTGTTGTCGCAAATGGCAACGTTCCATCATTTTATGGCTAAGTAGTATCCCACTGTATATATGTACCACATTTTTTTTTATTCAATGATCAGACAAGGAAAATTTAGATCGTCTCAAGTTTGGGGATGTTATTGACAATCCTGATTGTATTTTAATTTTAGACATTCTTGTGAGTAAATAATCTCATTTCAGTATGAGTTTCTTAGAATATTTTTATAAAATTTTTCAAACATTCAGAAAATTGGAACTATGCAGTTAACTCACATAGTCATCACATAGATTCTACAATTAATATTTTATAGTCATTTTCTTCAAAACTATCTATCACCAGTAAATTCCTATTGCCATCCATAAACCAACTTAAAATTTTAATGTGATTCAAAGTAAGTTACAGACATCATCATGAAATCCCTAAACACTTTGGCAAGCCTATCATAAACTAGAGTTTGCTATTTGTTTATGTTCTTTTTTGGAGAGAAAAGTACAAATTTTTACTTTTGCTATAGCCACGGTACAAATTTACCACATCTCCTACCCAATGAAAAAAGCAAAATTCCCTCAAGTCCAAAGTACAGATAATGTGCCTTCACTTTATCATTATAAAGTAATCATTTTACCCATGCTAGCATTTTTTTTGCTAAAATCTACTTCATCTGATATTACACCTTAAGTTTATCATTAGATGAGTTTTGACCAATGCAGGTGTAAGTCAAAATTCTATACTAGTAAAGATATAGAAGAGCACAATTATTCTCTAATAAACAATGACCTATTCATGTTATATATTTCCTTTTCAGTGATATTTGTAGTTCATATATTTAAAGTAATATTACCATTTCATATAAATTTCTGAATTTGTAAAATTGTTCATAATATTTTTTCTTATCCTTTTCATATCTGTAAAACTATAATAATGATACCACTCTCATTTCTGACATTGGCAATTTGCATCTTTTTTTTCTCCCTTCTTAGTCCTGCTAGAGGTTTATAGATTTTATTGATCTTCTGAAATTACAGGTTTTATTTTCCAAATTTATATTTTCATTATTTTTTAAAATATGTTTTTATTAATTTCAGAGGAAGGAAGAGGGAGGGATAGAAATATCAATGATGAGAGAGAATCATTGATCGGCTGCCACCTGCATGCCCCCCCCCCACTGGATATTGAGCCTGCAACCCGGGCATGTGCCCTTGACCGGAATTGAATCCAGGACCTTTCAGTCTACAGGCTGACGCTCTGTCCACTGAGACAAACCGGCC
>NW_005360676.1:2351213-2357148 GCF_000412655.1 Myotis brandtii
GGCGATCAGGGGGTTTGGGCGCTGTCCCCTGTCATGCTGATCCCGGTGCCGGGAGCCTCGCTGCTCCGCTGATCCCGGTGCTGGGAGGCATATTACCCTTTTACTATATAGGATAGAGGCCTGGTGCATGGGTAGGGGCTGGCTGGTTTGCCCTGAAGGGTGTCCTGGATCAGGGTGGGGGTCCCCACTGGGGTGCCTGGCCAGTCTGGGTGAGGGGCTGAGGGCTGTTTTCCGGCTGGCGAGTGACTAAAGCTTCCAACCGCTCCTTGTTTTCTTCTCTTTTTTTTTTTTTTTTTCTGGGCCAGCTTTAGCTCTGAGGCCTCGCTGCTGAAAACATAGATACAATGTTGCGGTCCGAGCCCGGCTGAATGGAAGCCCTTTTCTGGGGTTTTGTTTAGCTTCTTATTTGCAACATAGTATATAGTTGCTTAGAGTTGCAACTGAGAGGCCGGCAAGTGAGGCGGTGAACGTTGGAGTCTGCAGCAAGCAAGCCTCCCTGCTCGCTTCAGTGCCTGGCTGCTGGCTGCCATCTTGGCTGACAGTTAATTTGCATATACTCACTGATTAGCCAATGAAAAGGGTAGCGGTCGTACGCCAATTACCATGTTTCTCTTTTATTAGTGTAGATTATTTTTGTTCTCTATCTTTATTGATTGCCACTCTTTTAACATTTCCTACTTTTTCAAGTGACTTCAGCTTTGTTTTGCTTTTTCCCTTTTCTTATGGTGGAAATTGAAGTTGTCTGTTTGAGACCTTTCTTCCTTTCTAATATAAGCATTCAGTGCTATAAATCCCCCCTAAACACTGCATTAGTGATTTCCCATGAATTTTGGAATGTTACGATTTCATTTTCATTCAGTTCAAGTACTTTCTAACTTTCTTTTTAAATTTCTTCTTAGATACATAGTGCCCATAGGCTGATTGTATCTCGCCCCACTCAATTTATATGTTGAAACCCTAACCCCCAGAACCTCAGAATGTAGTGACTATATTTGGAGATGGAGACTTTAAAGAGATTTACAGTTAAATGAGATCATATGTGTGGGCCCTATTACAACCTGTCAGGTGTCCTCATAAGCAAAGAAAATGTGTACCCACAAAACAACACCAGAAATATGTGTGCACAGAGCAAAGGCATGTGAGGACACAGTGAATAGAAGGCCATCAGCAAACCATGGAGAAACCAAACCTGCTGACACCTTGATCTTGCATTTCTAGCCTCAAGAAGGGAAAACATTTATTTCTGTTCTTTAAGCTACTCAGTTTCTGGTATTTTTTTATGGGAACTCTTGGAGCTAATACACATAGGTAACTTGGAAGTGTGTTATGTAGTTTCCAAATATTTGGGAAGTTTGCAGCGATCTTTCTGTTATTTCTTTTTCATTTAAGCCCATTGTGGTCAGAGAATATATTTTGTATGACTTGAGTCCTTTTAGGATTTAGACAACAGTTTCATTGTCCAGTGTGGAGTAGAACCGATCATATATTTATGTGTTTTATGTGAAGCATTTTATAAATTTCAATTCAGTCAAGTGGTTGATAGTATTGCTCAGTCTCCTATATAAATGCTAAATCTTTATCTACTTGTTCTTTCTATTGTTGAGACAGAAATGTTAAAATCTCTCAATATAACTATGAATTTGTCTTTGTCTTCATAGAGCTTTTTCCATTTATTCTTCATGTACTCTAAAATCCTGTTATAGATATAAAATCTTTAAGGATTATTATGTTCTCCTGACAAATTGCCTCCGTTCATGGATTTAATATAGGCAATTAACCTTGTATATAAAACAGCTTATTCAATACAGCTATTACTTTGGGATCTGAGGCGGGGTGCAATGTCAGCAGGGCAAATAGCAGCGAGAAAAAAAGATGGAAGTAAAGTGAGGGAGAGCCAGACCCAGCTGGAACCTGCCTCAAGCTCTCACACCTCCAAGCCACCAGCTTTGGTATTGTGGTGATCTGCAGGAAAAGCTGGAGCCCACTGTCACACAGCTGGCCAGGCAACGAAGAAGCTGAAGAAGGAGAGTTGGCAGCAGCTGGAGAAACATCGGGCTGGCTGCTGCCTCGCACCCACGAGGCGAGCCCCAGTTCAGCGACCCCTGTGAGCAGCAGCACTGCCCTGAGTGTCCTGAATGGACCTTCTGAGCATGGAAAGACTATGGCTGCACCTTCACGTTTCCTTTCCAACCTCGTGTGAAATATCTCTTGTGACACAAGCTCTCCTTAAATTTTGTGGGGAAGAGAATTCTCAGAATTTTGTGGTTTGCTACACTGCCACAGTACAAACTCACCACATCTCCTACCCCAGGAAAACAGCAAAATTCCCTCAAGTCCAAAGTGTGGATAATGTGCTGTCATTTTATCTTTATAAAGTAACCACTTTACCCACGGTAGCATTGTTTTTGCTAAAATCTACCTCATCTGATATTACTGTAGTCTCTAGTTTCCTTTAGTTTGTTGTTACCATAGTACACCTCTTTCATTTTTCCCTTCTTATGACATTGATAGCTTTATTATTTTAAAAAATTTTCCTATAGCTTCATATAACTGAAGCTTGCTTTTTTAAATCTAATCTAAAAATCTCTGCTGCTTCATTATGTTTATATTACATACATTAAATGTGATAGTTGATAATATGTTTAAAATATAAAAGCCACTATTCATTTTCTATTTTTCCAAATATTCTGTTTCTTTTTATCTGACTTATTGTGAAAGGATTTAATTCATTTAGTTCCTGCCTCTCAGGAATCACTGTTCTTCATTCCCTCTTGTCCAGTGCTGGGGAAATGGTTGTTTCATAAATTTTGTCTATTTTTTAAATTTATTTCAGTTGCGGTATATGTTTAGCCCCCATTATTTTATCTTGTCGAGAGGCGGATGTCTACCTTGACAATGATTTAAAGCAACCATTATGAATATATTCAAGAATTCAAATTGATCAATGACTATTATAAAAGAACAGATAGAAATCATAAGCTGAGAAATGAAAACTCTATAAAACAACTAAATGAAAATATAAACTTAAAAATTTCTATATTTAACATTTTTAAAATTAACTGGGTGGACTTTAAGCAGATTGGAGAGGACTAAAGAAAGAATCAGTTAAGTTGATCATAGATCAATAGACATTATCCAATCTGAAGAAGAGAGGGAAGAACCTGTTTGAAAACAAAATACAAATCCTTAGAGAGGATATCTAATAGGACTAAAATATATGTAATTGGAGTCTCAGAAGAAAATTAATGCATGACCTACCTTTTATTATCATGTTTGTTAGAGGAAGAAGATAGTGTGCTGCTTTGTCTAGGGTTAGATATATGCTTTGCTGGCTTGTGATTGGTTCTTTCAAATAATTCTGCCTTAGTAACATCCTTGGGATTGGTTATACACCTCACTACCTTGTGATTGGTTATCTGCAAGTTGCTTGCATTAGCAACATCCATACATTTTAAAGCTCACGTCTCCCCTGCTCAGCCTTCTTTCCCTACCCAATGGGTTGTTTTAGCAACTCCTATCTAGCTGGGTACAGTTCTAGGTCCTTTGGTTTGTCTCTGTGGTGCAGTCAGCAAGCTACATCCTGCCTGTGTCTGAAATGTTCCCCCCAACCCCAACCCCAGTTCTGTCCCTGACTGCCTAGCTCTCTTCTATTTCCTCAGTATGTTCTTATGTTCTTTTCACATGCACTTATATTTTTTTCATCTCTGAGTTTCTTATTTTTATTTTATCTGATATGTTGTCTTTTTTAAAAAAAAATATATTTCATTGATTCTTCACAGAGAGGAAGGGAGAGGGATAAAGAGTTAGAAACATCGATGAGAGAGAAACATGGATCAGCTGCCTCCTGCACACCCACCACTGAGGATGTGCCTACAACCAAGTTACATGCTCTTGACCGGAATTGAACCTGGGACTTTTCAGTCTGCAGGCCGACGCTCTATCCACTGAGCCAAACCGGTTAGGGCAAGATATGTTGTCTTTAAATTAAATGCAATACCATAATTGTTGCCACAATTATTCCTGCAATCTTACAATTTATATTTCATTTTGGGAGCAATAATAAAGAGTTTTCTGAAATTGTGAGAAAATGGCAAATTCTATTTTCACATTTGATATTCAATCCAATTTTCACTTTCATATTTCCATATAGTGCTCTCATGGTGCAGAGATATTTTTATCTAAAGTAGTCTCAAAGAATTAAATCTAGATAATATTCTTTGAGACTGAACAAACTGGCTATTACATCTTCTTTAGGTATTTGCTCATGTTAACATACAAATTCAGAAACCTTACTAATTGTTAATGTATGTTTAACAATTGATGAACTAATTGTGAAAGCCTACGATTCTTATTTCTTTCCATTCAGAAATTTTGAACTATTAGTTTGATAAAGGAAAAGTTAGATCTTTTCGGAAAATCCCAGAGCGGCTCTGAAGATGGTCTTGTACATATTTTCAATTGCTTACATTAAACCTATCACACTCTCCTTCAACACGTTTCCTCGGCACCACTAACAAGATGGAAACTTGGCATTAATATATAATGAAAATTTTTAAGTTATAATAATAGCTAATATTAAGAAAATACGTGCTATGTGCCTGGTACAGGTCTAAGCACTTAGCATGTATTAATTTACTTAATTCTCTTAGAAATCCCATTTGGATAGCAGTAGTATTATCAGATTATCAATTTTACTTAAGAGATGAGGAAATGGAGACAAGCAGAGCTAACATAATTTCCCCAAGGTCACACAATTTGAAAATGACAGAAGAATGACTCAAAACCAGATGGTCTGTTTTCTACTAGCGCTTTAAAGTTTTAAAGTATATTAATGGAGAAACAAAATCCTGATATTATATTGAATTTTGATTGATAACATGGCATATTGGAAGTTGGAAGTAACTTTATTGTTACTTTTGTATTCTGCTGAAATATTGAACATGTGTGGATAAGACTTACCATGGGGGAAAAAGTTTCTGTTGTATATTTTTACTGTGTGCCTACAATTTCCAGAGAGAATATCTTGATTAAGAATTGTTTTTAAAGCCTGACCAGTGTGGCTCAGTGGTTCAGCATCAGCCTATGAACCAGATCACAGTTCAATTCCTGGTCAGGAAACATGCCCAAATTGCAGGCTCGATCCCCAGTAGGGAACATGCAGGAGGCAGCTAATCAATGATTCTCTCTCATCTTTGATGGATCTATCTCTCTCCTTCTCCCTTCCTCTCTGAAATCAATGAAAATATTTTTAAAAAGAGAATTGGCTTTAATAGATGTACATTGATTATTCTGGTAAAGAAGAAAATAGCTATCAGAATCATATTTTTGTTGCCCACTAATGCTATTCAGTTATGCCATATCAATTTTTAAGGAATATGTTTCTATGAAATTAAATACTCTAGTTCATAATTATACTAAAAACTGATAGTTTCAGATTTGTCCTCAAGTTACAAAAATAACTGGTTGAATAGTGAAAACAGGCTATTTGACATAATTTATAATGAAAAAACACATGTATATCAATTTTTTTTTGTTCTTAAATTATAAAAATAGACAAATGAACAAACGACAAGTGCTGGAGAGGATGCACAGAAAAAGTAACACTAGTGCACTGCTGGTGGGAATGCAGACTGGTGCAGCCACTGTGGAAAACAATATGGTGTTTCCTCAAAAAATTGAAAATGGAACTCCCATTTGACTCAGTAATGCCACTTCTAGGAATATAACCCCAGAAAACAGAAACACCAATCAGAAAGGATATATGTACCCCTATGTTCATGGCAGCACAAATTACAATAGCTAAAATGTGGAAACAGCCTAAGTGCCCATCAGCAGATGAGTGGATTAAAAAACTATAGTACGTCTACACAATGGAATACTACGCTGCTGTAAAAAAGAAGGAATTCTTACCATTTGCAACAGCATGGATGGAACT
>NW_005360676.1:2357480-2367858 GCF_000412655.1 Myotis brandtii
GAAAAAAAAAGGAGACATTTGTAATACTCTTTGTAATACTTTAAGCAATAAAACAAAATTAAAAATAAATAAATAAAAATAAAATAGTTATTATACCTAAGGCTTCATTTATCCATTGCCATCAAGCTTGATGACTGAGTTTAATGTGTCTGTTTTTCATGCTATACCAAATGTCCAATTTAGTGTATTACCATAATAACAAAACACCTAAATATATAAATATTATTCATAAATATTACTATCTTCTTTACAACATTATTCTATATAATAAAAGCATAGTATGCAAATTGTCCCCTTGACTGGCTGGCAGGGGGGGGCAGTGAGGGGCAATCAGACTGACAGGCAGAGATGGTTAGGGGTGATCAGGCTGGCAGGGGGGTAGTTAGGGGCAATCAGCAGGCAGGCAGGTGAGTGGTTAGGAGCCATATTGGACAGAGTGTAGGTTGGGCTAAGGGACACACACCCCCAGTGCACGAATTTTGTGCACAGGGCCTGTAGTTTAATATAAAACTTATGTTAAAAATATTTAAAAATGGTCATTTATTTCCTTAATTATGCACTAGTTTTCCAGGTTCTGATGTTTATAAGTATGAATAATTTAAATATTGTATTTGTAAGTGGTGGGGATTTTAGCGATAAATAGATGTGAGCAAATTGTACATGTTATAAAGAGTTACATGTTTTTTAATGTCAATATTTTTACTCGTAAGAGAAGATCATATTAACTATCTAATACATTACCCAAACAAAGCAATAGTATAGAAAACCTTAGCAATCTATATATTGTTGACAATGTTAAATTAATGTATGAACAAATATTTGTTAAGAACTTACTATGCACAGAACGATATGCTAGAAAAATTTTGTACTTGATGTGTTATCAAGACCTTACACAGATGTACGTCTGAGTCTGACCTGGATTCTCCCCTAATGTTGCCAGAGCGGAGACCCTAGGAGTCAGCAGATCCAAGCAACAGCAGCCTCCTGATCACCACACCCTCTGCCTGAGGAACAACAGCTGTACGTGAAGCCCCCTCCCCCAGCCAGAAGAGCCACCACAGCTGTGAACAGCACCCACCAGAGGAGCTGCTGCCAACTGCAAGGAAGCAAAACACACCCAAACTGAACTGCAATTGGAGAAAAAAATTAAAAGAACTTATGCACAGAACGATATGCTAGAAAAATGTTGTACTTGATGTGTTATCAAGACCTTACACAGATGTATTGTAACCTCACAAAAATTACTTAAAATTAGAATCTTTATGCCCATCTGAACATCTCTAAATTTTTCCATAAACATTGAGAACAGAATTTATTATGCTTAGTGATTTTTACAAAGACATGTATTTTCCAATATATTTACTTAAACTATCTACTCTTTCTTAATAATTTTATACAAGCCTTATATGCACATTACGTTTTTATCCTACATAGTTTGGCTATTTTTAATGCAAATGATTAAGTGATTATTTAAGATTTAGGTAATGCTTATTCAGTCATATTTGAAACCAAAGTGGAATTTTGTTGTATACTTGTCTTTTAATTATATTAATTTTTCAAAGCTTCTAATAGTGTTTGGCTCATAAAAGCCTCCTGAATATTTTACTCAACCATCTCAAAAACAAAAACATTATGGTAATATCACATCATCCTTGTGGTCATAATTGCTGCACAAACTTACTTTAACAGAAACTTTTTCCCCTTGCTTTCTCTCCACATAGAAAGAAGGCTAATTGCAGAGCAGATATAGATTAGAGAATAAATACAATTGCATTGTATGCAGCAGATTTATGTAATAAATCTCCTTGAACTTTTACATAGTGACAAAGGGTAGAAAGTAAAATGGGTCAGAGCAAAACAATGGCTTTCTCTTTAACTATAGAATAGTGAAATATATTTGAGTTTGTCAGAATATGCCTTATCCCAGCTTTAGTAAATCAGAAGGATTCTTTCCCTTTCTTTAATTTTCCAGGTATAAGTTTCAAGGCTTAACAAGCACAATGAAGTGAAATGTACCACAGAGGTTAGAAGTTATGTGCCACAGAATTGTTTTTGGAGGAAAGTAATAAATGGTGGTCCCATACTCTTTTGGTTTCTGTTGCTTATGAATTTCTCAGCATTTTGTAGGCCCAAAGAGTCTGATTTAATTTTTACTGGTCATTTTGCTATTACATCGATACATGTGTTTTTTTATATTCAGAGAATACACACACACACAACAGTTTCAGTGTACAATTAAATTAACATCTATTTAGAATAAAACCTTTTTTTTCTTCATTTGAGTTAAGTACTTAAGTAGGTAAACATTTATCTTTTTGAGAAAATATTACTGGTGACAGTTTCTGAAAACGATTCCAGTAAAAAAAAATGACGTCTTTTCTCTCATAAATGTTTTTAATAAATGTTTATTGTTGAAAGTATTACATATGTCCCTCCCCCCCACCCCAGCCATAGCCCCCCCCGCCTTTACCACCCTATTGTTTGTGTCTATGGGTTAGAGTTCAGTTATGTTGTTCATTCACTTCCACATATGAGTGAGAATTTTATTCAGCTACAAGAATTGGTCACAGTTTGTTTTCCTCAGACTTTTAGAAATATGTGTATATTCTTCTTATCTTTCACTATTGTAGATGAGAAGTCTGTTTACATCTATTATGCAGTTCTTTTAAGTAAAAACAAGTTCTCTTTCTCTGAAAGTTTTGTAACGCACAAAAATTCTTACTAACAGGTATACAATTTTAAATATTATTTTCTATAAAGAAGTAAGGTCTTTAAAATAATCTCAGAAAAACCATCAGAATTTATTTCAAATTTAAAATTTGGATAAATATTTTGTTCTTTCTGTTAGTAGTCTTTTAGCAAAAAAATATACAACTACTTGTAAAGTTTCTCCTATTAATATATTTCTATTAATGTAATAACATAAAAACTATACTAATAAATTCAAGAGAAATAGTGAAACTAAAATGTAATGAATAAATAAAATAATAATTGATCACTTAATCTCCAATAAATTAGAATATAATTTTGGATGATAAGGTGAACACTCATTTTTCTTTAATTGATGTTTATTCAATGGAAGTTATTATATTCTAGATACTGTTAAAACTCTGAAGCAATACTGCAGCACATAAAGCAAGGTTTTTTATCTCAATGTTTAACACCCAATTGAGAAGAGATAGACAATAATCACATTAACAACATCAACAGAAAAAAATAGGTTTTCAGATAAAAATAAATAATTGGGAGCTGTTATTGAAGAGGAATTTTGTCATATATAGGCATAGCTGATATTTAGAGGTTATATTATTTCTGACACAAATAAAGTATAATGGAAATTTGCTAGAGGACAACAAATAAAATACCCTTGAAAATAAAAATGAAAAACATGTGTTTTTGTGGATGAAACAATATGCTGATTTTTTAAAATATTTTTTATGTTTTGAGCAATAAAAACTCTATTAGTTACCTTAGTTAAAAAAGAAGCAGAAGTACTATAATTCTTTCAATTATGATCTCATGGCCTTTTGTTCAGATTACATACAGACAAACATCCTCCTTAAAAATACACTCTGGCTGGATGTATTAGTATGATTGCAATTATAGAGATTTGGAAAAATATTGCAAAATTCAGGGGACATTAATTCATCCAAACTTAGTCTTTGTTACATGATTTTAGTAACATTGTCTGAGGTTGAGTGGTGAGATGGCTTAAATACCTCTGCCTATTATGATTATGATTTACAGCCTATGTTATGAAAATAGTAATGGGTAATTTAAGTGAAATTATTCTCAATAAAAAACCATAAGTATAGTAAATTTTTTATAACTTTTATAATATAGCATCTGCACAAATAGATGTATTTCTATTATGTGTTTCAGTTAAAAAATAAATTTAAAGGCCAAAATTTAAAGGTAATAATTTTGCAATTGTTAGCCTGAAGTATAATTTAAAAATAGATGCTTATTTTATTAACTCTTAGTCAGAATTATAATGGATGGAATTAAATAGGTATCATGTCTATCACTAATTAAGTCCTGACTATTATTTATTTGGAAATGTTGGGTATTTACTAACTGCAAGAGTTTGAATATGAAACTTGATCGGGAGAACATTGGGACTTCCCACTGCATCACTGCTGTCATCCAGATAACAGGGACTTGAGCATGGCTTCGACCACCTGCCTGAAAACAAAATGGGGTCAATTGGCACACGTACAATATAGGCATTTTAAAGTTCATTAGGAACGAGCTGGCAAGCAGCAGCAATTTTCTCTGATAAAAATCCCTTGATCTTTTCAGAGGAAATGTCCTTTAACTGTATCTAGGAGCTCAAATGGACCACAACCCACTACAGTATATCAAGTCTCTATACAATCTTACTACTGTTTAAGTGCAGCATTTTCATTACATCTAATTTAGTTAATTACACTTTACCTACCTAAAGTCTCATGGCAGTTTTCATTGGATGCAACATTTAATTGCCTTGCTCCAAAGAGGCATTATTGTGAGCTATTAAACTACTACTGTCCGTAGTTTCAGAATGGTTGTTCTCATTCTTGCTTGGAATAGATTCCTGGGTCAATGTCTTTGAATCAATTTAAGAGAATGGAAAATGTATGCATCCAGTTCAATATAATGTGTCAATTATAATGTATACTAAATTTTGAAATGTTTTATCTACTATCACACTTTTATCCCTTAGTGTAATGTAATTTCCAGTTCAGTATTTTAATCTTAATTTGGAACATAAGTGTATGGTATATATGTGTGTGGGAAAAGAACTGCAATAAGTGAACAAAGAATTATATAAAAATGAGAGTTCATTAATACATTATAACATTGAAATTATGCAGAATGTATAATAATGGTAACCTGACACAGATATATTTATTACTTGGCAATGACAATTGGACACACTTCATGTAAATGATGGTAATTTTACTTTTACATTGAATTAGAAACAACTTACTTTTAGAGTCAGGTATAGACGAGAAAAATTAAACAATGCAAAAAAACAAAATAGTTCTAAGATCACTCATAAAACTCATTAACTTAGGCTGATGTAGACAAATGGTCTTCTCCACCCCCTTAGCAGGTAGTGTGTAGGAACATAGACACAGGGAGTGCCTAAGTTTTGGAAGTTTTGATCACAAACTGATACTCTGCCTCCTTCTGGAAATCTCCCACCAAACCAGAGAGTTGAACCAGCCATTGTTCCTCTTACCACCACTGACTAGGCACTATTTTCTTGCTGTTTGGGACACAGGCTTCTACAAACAGTGAAAAGATGTCAACTTCAGAAATTAAGGAGTAGGTGGTATTTAAACACAGTGAAAAGAAGATGTCAACTTCAGAAATTAAGGAGTAGGTGGTATTTTGTTTGGGGTTCAAGTAGCTGCCCTATTAGGTATACCAATGACAGAATGAGTAGGGCATTCTCTGCTGTTCCAACTCTAAATGCCATATTTGGTATGTCAACTAATATAACAAATGTAACAACCAATCATCTTTCCTTCCATAGCAGCTCTACCTTCTCTCATGTTCTTACTAATTAATGCCAAATTAATGTGAAATCATCTATATCAGCATTCAGACAATTAGACATTCCTCTTCCTTTAACCTTATATATTACCACATTTATGAAACTACAAGACCTCCTCTGATCTTCCAAGCATGAAGAAATCATTGTTTTCTCTGACTTTTATTTATTTGTATGTTTCATAACATTTGGCAATCTTTGTCATGTACTATCTGTGCATACTAGTAAATTATATTTATCTTTCTAGGTGATAAAATTTCACAGGCCAAGTACTTCCTCATTTCTACTAATCATCAGTGAATTGTATTAATAAATGATGTATACCCATGTATACATCATTTATTTATTAAATCTAGTTGAGATTATTTAACTATCATCCAAACCATGGGCTAAATTCTAAGGCTGATATTTGGCAATAGACTACTGGTTTGTGAAACCAAGTTTCTCTTTCCAAATATCATTGGAATCAGAAATTATTGGCATTTTACAAGGTAAAGAAGTTTACTCAAAGAATCTTATTTTATTAATACTTTTGTTGGGTAAGTAGGGATAAGATTATAGTCAAAAGCAAATGATTTAGGTCAAAACTCAAACTGAGGAATCTTTTCAAACCAAACCTTTTCCTTGGGCACTCTGCCATGTATTGTTCTCTTTTTTCCTCCCGGGCTAACTTAGGTTAGGTTTCCCGGGAAACTGACTTTGAGATGGAGACTGTTATGTAGTAATTATGTTGGGGAGTGCTTTCTGAAAAAGGAAAAACTTGGCAAAGAGAGTAAATGAACTGTAATTCAGTCCAATAAAGGTCTCAGCTTACCCCAAATCCTTCTTGAACTGGGATATCTCTTTAGAGTTGTCCTAAACTAAAGGAAGCGGAAAGAGATTTTGTGCTTCCAGTTCGGTCATTCCAAAGACAGGCATAGCCTGAAGGAAAGAGCTCTTTTTCAGCAGGAAGCAGTCAGTAACCTAGGAACCACTTGCAGCTGAAGAAACAGTGCCTAGCTTCTGAAGCAGTGATCTGGTAGCACATACACTACATGGCTTTCTCACCACCTACATAAACCCACCCCCTGTCTTCACTTTCACCTCTTCCAGATTGTTGAAACCTGGGTTTACCTGCATCTTCAATTCCACAGGGGAAAAGGAACTCTGTCTTTCACCACAGGAGGTCTCAACACTCCCTTAAATTGGGAATGCCATTTATGAAGGTGATAACAGTTATAAAAAGCCCTTTGTCTAACAACACCTTTGGTGGGTGGTGCCAATTATAACTAAGAAATTATATTTCCTCTTTTAGATACAGAACTCTTCACAAACTAGAATTTTGTTTATTTTAAAACTGTATTAAGCATATTTTTCCTTTGAATATACACATGAAACTAACTTGTAAAAATAAGTAATGAATCTTAAACCTGTACTCTTTCGCATATCACTGGGAAAGGGGTCTGGATATTGAAAGAGGGTCTCTAGGATAGCAATGAGACTCAGGAAGGTAGGAGTTAGTGACTTTTATATGAGCAGCAAAACCAAAATCCTAAAATAACAGAAGCTTATTTGTGTGAAAATTACATTTCTGGAAGCCTAAGTGTTTATCTATATTTATGTAATTAAAAATTCGGAAAGAGAAATTCCAAATCAGTTTTTAGCAAAGTGAAATTGTAGAGGAAAATTACTTATTGAACTAGATAATGACTCCTAGTATTAAGCTAGTTCCAGCAGTATGCACATTAAGCATTTCTACATAAAAGCAGAAAGCTAAAGAATGCCACAGATGATTGCTTTTCACGAAATATCAGATAAAAATGGGTCCAGAAATACCAAGGCATAAATTTAGGCAGTGGCCTCCATACATAGGTGACCTAGTAACATCATTTCTTGAACTAAACACTGTCTTTCGTGGTGAGTTAGGCAGATTCTAATTCGTCTCTTCAACTGGATGAACTAAATCACGTCTTGAGATAAATTTGCTCTGGTTGCCTGCACAGTTTCTGTCCATCTCTTTTTCCAAATTTGTTGTGTATCTTTTTTTTCTTCAGCTAGTAGGCTAATTTAATCCTGCATATTTTAATGTGACAGTCAGCACAACTGTGTAATATGAGGTCCCTTAAGTAGACCAAACCTACCCTTTGGGGAAGAACTCAACCTTGCTTTTTCTTTGTGAGACACAGCCTTTGCTTTCCTATTCCTTGATATCACATTGAACACCCAAGAGTAAACTTTTAGTCCCAACCATCTGGCTCTTACTGCCTAACAGACAACAAATCACACTTTTCCTTTGATTCTCTTTTATGGTTAGAAATATTTTTTAAAGTTTGTACATATAGCAATATGTCATGTAGATCTTATCACAATAATATAAATTGCAATCTATACTAATAAAAGGGTAATATGCTAATTAGACCGGGAGACCTTCCTTTAACATAAATTGTCTTTCAGGGACTGTGTCCAGACAGTTTGACTCTTTGCTTCCAGATCCATTTCTCATTCTAATTTTATTCTGCTCTATATTGGGACAGAGAATCAGGCTGACACATGAAAAGTTGGGTTTCACAAGTCCCTTTGTAAGCTGGCTTCTAGCTGGATTCATCCAATGAGAAACATTGACAAGGTAATGTATGGCAACAAAATGTATTGTTCATTTTTATCTATTACTACTTTTTATTACCATTTTATTTCCAAAAGGCAAGGTCTTAGGGAGCTACCCTAAATTGTTCAATAATTGGTTCTTGCTTTGTTTTATGTTTCCACATTTCTAACATTTCATTAGAGATCATAATCTCTTGTGTGCCTGAAATATCATGGAAAGGAAAATTGTCCTAACTTTCTTGAATCCCTTAAACTTTTGCCAAAGAATCCAGTCACAAGTTGTACATACCATGAACAGCCTTAACCTTTGAAACAAACCAACAAAGAGTGCAGAGTGAGTTTAAGTACCCATGACACTCATTAAAGAGCATTCTGCTTGCAAAGACTGTAAATCTCTTAACAATTAGAGTCTGACTCTTCCATTTGGAGCTTCTGGCAAAGGTTGTCATCAAGGTGTCCTGTGACATACTTGTCTCTTTCGAGTCCACATTGGAATGGGAAAGAAGTTCTCTCTCTGTGAACAAAGGTACAGTTTTGTTGTATGACTTCCAGATGGAGAGGATCCAGCAAGTATGCTTAGCTGGTATTTTTGACTTTCACAGCAGGCACCAGAGCAGTTCTTTCAAGGAACAGATCCAAATGCCATTAAACTGGTTATAGGCATTTATCCTCACTTAATAACACACAAAGTATCCGTGTTATAATAGTGATATACTACAAAACAAGGAAGGTGGATATATCTTATTAACATTGTTTTCCTGCAGATCTGTTCTTTTAGGGGATAAACATGTCTAGAGAAAATATGATCATGCTAAAAAGGCAATGTTCAAATCAATTACTAGAAGATAATGGCATGTTCCTTTTTATTTTTAATACAAATAAAAATTTGTAGGGCAGTGCCTGGCTTTTAATTCCACCTCAGTAGAAATCGACTCACGTACAAATCTGGCTTGTTGATTGAGTTGTTTCATTAACAATATGAAATGAGACAAGGGAAACACTTGGGAAAACAGTGAGATTTAGAAGCAAAGAGTAAATTCAAAGAGATGATTTGAAGGTTATATGGTAAAAGTTCAGTTTCTCCCACTAATTAGGGCTGTTGGGACTATTACAATGTTTAGCTTCTAGGTCAAATTACATTTAGTTGCTTATTCTGTAACCAAGTGAAAAACTAAAGTTAATAACTCTGTTACAATACAATTATTTTCCCTTGGAAATCTGTCATTACTTAATATTTTTCCTCCTTTTTAATTTTATTTTATTTGGGCAAACAGAAAAGCAGATGGTTTAAAGTTAAGTAACTTAAGCTACAATATTTCCATATTTTAAATTTCTAACATGAGTGCTAACTGTACATTAATGATCTATATATATATATATAAAAGTCTAATATGCAAAGTGTCCCCTCGGGAGTTCAACTGGGAGACTGGGAGTTCGATCGCTCACTATGACGTGCACTGACCACCAGGGGGTGGCGTGGAATGAAGGAAGCCCTTGGCTGGCAGCCAGCAGCCAGGGAAGGGAGTCCCCGGCCGGTAGCTGGAAGGCCTCAATCGGCCCTGATCGCCAGCCAGGCCTAGGGGCCCTACCCATGCATGAATTTCATGCACTGAGCCTCTAGTTAATATATAATTAAATTACCAGTCATAAATTCTTCTACATTCAAAAGTTCTTTATTAAACGGAAATAGGTTCTAAGAGAACCAAACCCAAAATTGTTTTACCTAACTAATAATTTTACATTCCAGAGTAGATACTATAGCAGAATGGACTCACTGATTATGATCATTGAAAATTATTTTGATTACATTACATGTGTCTATATTATTTTGATGGAGATTGTACATTCCCAATTTCCCAGTCATTTTATTTCTTTTGTTATCTCACACTTTCATTGTGTCAGTGAACAGACAGACAGAAGAGGGCATAAAAATACATAAATATGAAGTTTAACAAATTATGTTAAAGCAAACATCCATGTAACAACCTCTTGGGTTAAAATATTGTCAGAATTCCAGATTTCACCCACAGTCCTTGAGAAATCTGAACACTGTTCCCACATGATGGAGATAATCATAGTATGCCTTTTTGGTAATTACTTCCTTTAACCATCTAAATATGCATCCTTATACAATGTAGCTTGGTTTTTCCTATTTAAAACTTTATAAAATAAGACTGTACAGTATGTAATCTTTGTGCGTCTGTCTTCCTTTCCTCAACATTTACCGATGTGTTTTACACCTTTTTCTGTTGG
>NW_005360676.1:2368098-2379398 GCF_000412655.1 Myotis brandtii
GATCCCGGCAAGCTGAAAGCTGGTTTCTGGGGTTTTGTTTAGCTACTACATTTGCAACATAGTACATAGTTTCTTAGAGTTGCAACTCAGAGTCTGGCAAGTCAGGCGGGGAACGTTGGAGTCTGCAGTCACTGGAGTAAGCGAACCTCCCTGCTCGCTTCCAGCTGCCTGGCTGCCGGCCGCCATCTTGGCTGACAGTTAATTTGCATTAAGGATACGTGATTAGCCAATGGGAAGGGTAGCGGTCGTACGCCAATTACCATGTTTCTCTTTTATTAGTGTAGATATATAAATAACCTCTGGATGCTTTACTGATTCTGTACATAGATTCATTGACTAGTATATGTATCACAAATATTTTTGCTTGCTCTTTCATTTGTGCTGTTTACTTTATGATATATTTTTGATAACAGTTTTTTATTTTATATCAATGTTTTTATCATACATAAAAAGAAATCCTTGTTAATGTAATAAGGCAATAAAGTTAAATAAAATGTATACAGATTGTGAAAGAACCACAATTAAGTACATTGAGTCTCAAATATTTCAAAAATTGCAAAACCTTTCTATGCTAATTGACTTTGTAACACTAAAAATGTATTGCATAATTAGCATTAAGCAGAAGTTAATTCAAATTAATTGTATTTTACAGGACTATAGACTGCTTCCATAAAGTTCCTAGCACCAGGGGACTTGTTAAAAACTATTTAATAACCAACATGACATGGGATCTCCTCTCAATTCAGAAGAGATATAGAGAATACCAATTTGTTAAAAGTAAAATTTGTATTTCAAAATAGCTTTCTTTTTTATCAGTACATCAGAACAATTCAGCTTAGTGAAGCCTGAAAATAATGTTATCTCTGTCAAAATTATGAATTTATTGCTTGAAGTTTACAAAGCACTTTACATAAATTATTTCAGTGATTATCATAACTCTGTTTTCTCTATTGTAATTGTAACCTAATCTCACCAGATTATTTTACTTAAAAAATTAAAATTTAGAGAAACTATTATGAATTTCTCTGCTCATAATTTAAAATTATTTTCAGCTATTAAAATGAAAATAATTTCATTTCTATAAAATTATCCTGATATATATACATATTATTTGTATATGTAACATATATATAATCTTGTCTAATAGGCTTGACCCAATTACCAGCCAAGTCAAATTTAGAAAGAAAAAAACACACAAAAACTAAAAATGCACTTCTAAAAATAACTGTGTTTTTACTCAACTAAGAGTACCTGAGTAATAACCTTTGCATAAGTGTCACTTGCACACACTGTACATCCAAAAGTCCGAGCAAAGCTTTATATTAATAAAACTGTTTTGTACTTCTCTAATAAAATGAGAAATCACATTTATTGAGCAGTTTATATGTCAAATGTTATCCTAAGCACTTCAGGAGCATTAACTTATTTCTTCCTAACAACAATAAAATTCATTAATCCATGTTAGTAGTCTGCTGGTATGTGGTTAAATGAAAAAACGCATAATGGATAATTTTTCATGGTGTTACCATCATTATATAGTGACCAGAGGCCCGGTGCACAAATTTGTGCACCAGTGGGGTCCCTAGGCCTGGCCTGTGGGATCAGGCTGAAACCAGCTCTCCAACATCCCCTGAGGGGTCCTGGATTGCGAGAGGGTGCAGGCCAGGACAAAAGACCTCACTGGTGCACAATCAGGGCCGGAGAGGGACACGGGAGGTTGGCCAGCGGGGAGGGAGCCCGGGAGGTCTCCAGGGCATGTCCAGCCCATCTCGCTCTGTCCCAATAGGCTGGACCCCAGCAGCAAGCTAACCTATCAGTTGGAGCGTTTGCCCTCTGGTGGTCAGTGCACATCATAGTGAACGGTTGAGCGGCCTTAGCATATTATTAGCATATTATGCTTTGATTGGTTGAACAGACGACTGGACACTTAACAAATTAGGCTTTTATTATATAGGGTTATTATGTGCCTTTATCATTAAAATATTAGTATTTTATTTACTGCTTACTCCAAGACTGACAGTATAGTGAAGGAAGTGTTAATAATTTGAATATATCCTATACTGAGAAGAAAGATGTTTGCAAATATAAAGTACTTCTCATGTAATGCTACTGAATTTATTTCTAAAGACAATCAGCAAAATAAATCAAGAGTTAAGTTAGAGATAAACTACTGATTATTTTTATTTTGTTTTGTTTTGTGAACTACTGATGTTATACAAAGCCATACTCTTGAGACAGGTGCTGGTATAAAAAAGGAAAGAGATTTATTCAAATTGCCAGCAATTCAAGAAGATGGGGAGTCATGTCTTCAGAAAAACTGATCTTAAGATCTCTGTGCAGGTACAGGCTTTTATAAGGATAGAAAAGTAAAACAACAAAAAAATTCAGGGGAGAGGCTGTGGATTTGCAGGCAATGTCCTTGCTGCTCCCGATATGGATTTTCATGATCAGTGTCCTTGAGTTGGCCATCTGGTTGAATTCCCATGTCTGGGTGTTTGGCATTAGCCAGGGCCTTGAAAGTCATGCTGCTCTTTAGGTTCACTCACACAGGAATGAAAATTGCTGATTCTAGCAAGATACACTTAGAAAAGAAACTTTCAATATGTAAACTCTATCTTCAAGAGAACAATATTTATATAAGTACTAGAGGCCTGGTGCACGAATTCGTACACCAGTGGAGTCCCTCAGCCTGACCTGCGGGATCGGGCTTAAACCGACTCTCCAACATCCCCCGAGGGGTCCCGGATGGCAAGAGGGCTCAGGCCAGGCCAAGGGACCCCACTGGTGCATGATCAGGGCTGCCGAGGGATGCGCGAGGTTGGCCAGCCAGGGAGAGACTGTAAAAGGGCTCCAGGGCATGTCTGGCCCATCTCACTCAGTCCATGGAGGTCTCCAGGGCATGTCCAGCCCATCTCGCTCTGTCCTGATTGGCTGGACCTCAGCAGCAAGCTAACCTACCAGTTGGAGCATCTGCCCCCTGGTGGTCAGTGCACATCATAGTGAGCAGTTGAGTGGCCTTAGCATATCATTAGCATATTATGCTTTGATTGGTTGAATGGCTGACCGAACGACCGGACACTTAGCATATTAGGCTTTTATTATATAGGATAGTGTATTCATTCCCTGTTACACTTATTATGTAAATAGTCTAACAATTGGCAAAGCCCTAGAACTTTTAAAGATGTAGGTATGGGAGATTAGAATATGCCATCTTAAAATATGCCATTTTAGAATAAGGATAATTTTGAACTGAAGATAATTAAGAAACAGTTGACACTAAAGAGAGCTCTCTGCTCTCTCCTCATTTACCCCTCATTTGCCTAAAAACAAGACACTTAACATCCCAGAGGTTACTGAGAAGAATCTATATAACTGTACTAAAACACTCTATCTACCATTAGTTCTCCCCTACCCCATATTTACCTTTCCAGTTTTCCACTTCTGAAAACCTAAATCCCAAAGCATTCTGTGAACAATAAACATGAAGTCCTTCAACAAATAAAATGTTTAGCTGTACTTAAACCAGGTTTTTCCAAAATTATTTGGGATGGCAGGTGTCTTTTAAGGAATTTATTTTTCACTAGAATATTTGAGATATGCAGAAATTTTTAAAAATCCTTTTAGCATTAGTAGAAATTCCCTGCTTCAGTGTCATATAATTAAAAAATAAGCACATGCATTGAACTTTGGAACTAATCACATATTATTATGAATTTTTAAGTACATAGGACCCAGAGGGCATAAATTCAGTTCTTAGCCACAGATTCCAACAGATTACATACTATTGGCCACCATATAAACAATAGTAGGAAAATATAGTCAAATACTAAAGCTATTTACTTAGTTATTCTATGAAATAAAGTAAAATTTAAAATATAAGATATGTTGACAAAGAAAATCTAAAATTAGTTACAGTAAAAAAATAAAAGAAAAGAAAGAAAGAATCCCAAAACCTTGCTAAATATTTTGAAAATCAACCAGCATTCACCATGAGTTTTACTTCTTTGTCAAAGGGAACAATAACACATTACAGTGATATTTCAGGCTGCTTGGCTTTTGCATAATGTATGGCATAGTGGAATTCATTAGTGTGCATTCTTTGCCAATGAATGGGACAGTTTCCCATTGTGTAGTGGTGTAAAGGAAGCCTGAACAACTGGAAATAAAGAATGAAGAAAAAATGGAATGAATTTGTATAAAACATTTATCAAAACAATACCACGAAAATTATGTTTCAACTTTTAAAATATCTATGAGTTGAATTTTCTTTTCAGCCAATATAGAACATGTATGATACAGTAATCCTGATCATCAACTCAAAATTATTTTAATGTATCTTTAATACCAGTGAACAGAGAATTCATTTTTAATGACATAAAAGTAAGAATAATTTCTGTCAAAATATTTTTCAAGTATGAACAATGAATTAAGACTCTAAAGTTAACTCTACAAATATGAAAACTTGATATTTAAAAAGTAAAAAGTCTAATGTTAAGGTGTGATTAGTTCCCTAATTTGTACGTTTTATTGTGATAGGTCATAAAAGCAGAGAACTGACATTTGGGTCAAATAGGTGTTTTAGTCAAATAAGTTTGATGCTCACTTTAAACAGATTTCCCATTAGGTTTGGAATAGTGCTTAATGTTATATATTGCTAATGTAGCTCTGTTCCTATATTGCCATTTGTACATATGAATTCAAGGTTATGGATTCTTATGAAGTCCCAAGAGAAAAATTTCTCTACAATATTCCTCCCACAAGGAGTACTTATTTTCCCATTAATATTAACAATCATTACCATGTAATAAAAACAAGCACTCATTCAATTTTTTTCCTAAAATCAATATGGTGTAATAAAAATGTTGATACTTTTAAATGATATATCTGTTAGTTTTTTTCATTCTACTTTGAATATGAATGGTTTTTACCAAACCACTAGTTGATTCTACATAGCATTGTGAAAAATACAAATCTTAAATTCAGTGACATAAAAATGCTTTTTAAAATATTTTTGACTTAGTTCATACTGCATTTTAAAATTTTTCTCCTCAAAGCAAGATCTTTACCCTTCTTTCTTTTGTATTTACTGGCATATGGTAATGTTTGTTTCCTCTTGAGAAAATATACTTTATTACTATAAATTGAATTTATGGTATAAAGTTTTCATGACTCATAAATTCAATCATTCCTAAAAGATAGTAAATATTACTCAACTAATTACTAAAGTAATTTTTAAATGATTGATTTTATAAATTCTAATTCAATGTGATTCAAATTCAAACTCTATCATCATTTGTGAAACAATGAAGTTTGATTGCTATAGGCTGAATATACTAGTAAGTGCATAAAGTTTACAACAAATGAATCTTAAGGCAGGTCAGCTATGGAACAGCAGAAACTTAATTATTTTCTTATTTTGGAAGATAAAAAGTTACTTTTAAGTATAACTGCAATTACTCATAGTCATAAGTAGGTATGAAATCGTAACAGGGTCTCATTAAATTAAAAATTCACTGCTAAAGAGTCTTAGAAAATGCAAGGACTTTGAAAAGGAAGTTAATGAAAGACACAAAGTACAATAAAAATAAAGTTATGGACATGACACTAAGGCAATGATATTCAACCATTTTTGTCTCATGGGACACATAAACTAAAATTCTGTGGCACTCCAAAAATATGTTATATATTTTTGCCAATGTGACAAAAAATAATAGGTATAATTTTCATTGATTTACAAAAAAAAAAAAAAAAATGAGAGAGAGAGAAATTACCTAGCCTTTTTGCTCCCAAGTGACTTTTTAAAAATGTCAGGTGCCTATACTTGTATATAAGATTTCTGGTACCAAAAATTAACCAACCAGACACAACCTTATGTCTTATGACCAATAATATGCAACCCTATTATCTGACCTATCTATTTATGGTTTAAGGCAGAGCATTTACATCCGAGGCTATTGTTGTGTTGGCTGTTGTCATATTTTTATTTGACAATGTAAGGCAGTGGTTCTCAACCTGTGGGTCGAGACCCCTTTGGGGGTCGAACGACCCTTTCACAGGGTCACCTAAATACATCCTGCATATCAAATATTTACATTACGATTCATAACAGTAGCAAAATTACAGTTATGAAGTAGCAATGAAAATAATTTTATGATTGGGGGTCACCACAACATGAGGAACTGTATTAAAGGGTCGCGGCATTAGGAAGGTTGAGAACCACTGAAAGGGAAAAGAGGTCAGAGCCCCTAACTAAATAGTCAGATATTGCATGTTTTTAAAATTCTTGTGGCACATCAGTGTGCCTGCCTTGACACACCAGTTGAAAATCGCTGCCCTAAGGGCATGCACACTTTAGAATTGGAAAGAACAAAGAGATGATTCAATCTTAGTCTACGTGACATAAAGAAGTGATGTTCAAATTCAGATCTTGCAATTCCAAGTCCTTTCCCATTTTGAGTAATGACTCCATTCTGCCATATTGAGATGAGTTTGAAATCAGTATTTTAATTCCATCTACTAGAGTAGAGCATTTGTATTGAAAGTATACTTAGAACAAAATATAGCAGAATCAGCCTGCACATCAGAATTTTATGACACTTTCTGCTCATTTCAACCACCTCATTCAACTTTTAGAACATTTTAAACATCCATGATGACAATGTTGTCCAAAATATTTTCGAGTATTCATCTCTCCATTATCAGTTAAATAAATGATCCTTATGTACAAGCCTCCATTTCTCTATGTCACTGCCATATACAAGTTCCCTCAATCAATTAAAGTTTGACTCCAGGTCATAGTCTTCCTCTTTACTCTGTATCCTGCCATCATTTTGAACGTTTATTCAACAATTGAGCTTTGGAATTCCATCTCCTCCTCAACCCTAGTCATCTTCTAAGTCCCATTTCAGCCACACACTTGTGTGTGCATATCATAGACATTATTACTTCTTAGAAATTAAAAAAAACACACAACTTTTAAAATAAATGTAGACTTCCAATTCTCTGATTAAGAAAAACAAACAAACAACAACAACACAACAACAAAACCCCTGCATTCCTAGATTGCTCATTCAATTGCTTTCAGTATCAGGAGCAAGATCTATTAACATGTGAGTGCCCTCCAGGGTCTTCCCTTCCCAATCCACATCTCTTGTCCATAAGATAATTTTAATTTGCCTGCCTGAGATTGATGAAGGTTTGAAGACTTGGTGAGAATGCTGATTAGAACTAACTTTATTTTAAACTTTTGTTCCCTATTGTGGTAGATGATGTGACTGTTCTCAGTTATTTAGTTCTCGTTCCTTGTAAAAATAATATATAACTCTACCTATTACCATGTGATTTATAATGTTTTGCTATGAGAAGAGTATTCTTCCCACCCCACTGTCAGATTTAGCTATGTGTCTTGCTCAGGCTAATGTAATGTGAATACAGATTCTGAGCAGAAGGCTTAACTATCTTTACATGTTTCCATCAGTGTTCTTGCTCTTTAATTTTGCCAAAAGAACAACGTGCTCCAGTTTGAGGTTACTCCCCAGCTTGAATCCTAGAATGAAAAGATAAATGGAGCAGAGTTATAAAGGTAGCAAGAAATAAATCATTATTGCAGTAAGTGAGGCAGGTAATGCATAAAGGTCACAGAGAAACTGCAGTGCTAATCAGACGGTCAGAGAGAATTAGGCTGTTTTGGCATATGAGATGTCCCTAAGCAGAGTGAGGGGGACCAAATACTGAGGAGAAAATAAAGCATTAAAACATTTTTTACAATGTAGTGCTGTGAGTTTTATAGGATGATTTACAAGGCAGGTGAATGAATTGGAATTTTTAACATTTATTTTGGTTGCTGAATGGTGTTCTTGAAATGTGAGACCATGCACAGTTTAAATAATGTGCCCCAGGCTTCTATCAAGAGTACATAAAAACAGCAAACATTTACTGAGTGTCCATCACTTTAAAATTAGGAATTAATGTAATGCTTGCATAATTTACTCTACTAGTAATGTAGTACCAATAGAAAAATGAGTTTTAGTGAAGACTTGCCCAAAGAAACATTCGAATAAGCAGCAATTCTTCAATTTGAACTCAGGCTTGTTTTGTTAATTCTCTTCCATCTTAAATAGTTCCTCCCATGTAAAGCACCAAATCCTCCACCTTTCCTCCCATTATCTGAAGTTGGCTTCCATGACCGAGTAGTTAATTTCCTCATTTCCCTTCAATCTCTCGGGGTCCTCATTCTTGTTCTTTTTTGAAGGTTTCTCTTGCTTTGTATGACCTTTAAATGTTGTCATATTTAAGAGCTCTAGCTTATGCAAGCTTTCTAATTCTAGACATTCTACTATGAAGTAACACTGTTACTCATGCTGTATCTCTAGCCCAGTCCTAAACCTGTGGCTTCTCCCTCCAGAATCAGCACATTACATGAAAACAAACATTCAACCTAGTTCCCCAACCAAAAATCTAAAAAAAGCATACATTATTTTTATATATTATCATTTTAAAACATTTCACCATTTATCCGACTTTACTGGTTCAACCACTTTAATATCTCTTGCATCCAATTCCATGGCACAATAGTCAGAAACGACTGCTGGTTACTTTTCTGCTTCTATATGTTCTCCTCTATAGTCTTTTCTTTACAATAAAACCAGAGCAATTATTCTTTTATTAATAGATTGTTATGGTTTTTTTATTTTATACTTCATTGAGATAAAATTGATAAAACGTTGTATAAATTTAAAGTGTACGATGTGTTTGTTTGGCACACATATCTTTCCATATGATTTCACAGAAGTATAAGCTAACACATATAACATGTCATATAATATGACATTTTTGTACTGATAACTTTTAAAATATAGTTTCCTAGAAACTTTGAAAAGTGTAATACAGTATTGTTGACTATAATCACTGTGTTGTGCATTAGATATCCTCCTAGATTTATTAATCTGTAGTTGCAAGTTTGTACCATTGACATCTCTCCAATTCCTCTACCCTCAACCCCTGGTCACAACATTCTACTCTTTGTTTTAGCAAGTTCAGTGTTGTTTAGATGCCCATATAAATGATATCATACAGTTTTTATCGCACTCTGTCTGACCTAATGTCTAATGTCCTCACATTCCATCCATGTGGCTGCTTATTGGGTCTTTCACAATCTGGGCCCTGAAAACATCCCTGCCTCCTTTCTCTACATCCTTCTGAAGGGAGAGCCTTGAGTAACCCTGTGTATCTTCCAGTTTCTCAAATGTGCTCTCCCCACTCTCTGAGCTTTTTCACTTACAGCTGTTCCCTTTTTTTTTCAGACACGAAGGCAAAATTTATTAACAGAAAACAATAATTTGAGGAGTCCTGTTCACAGATGAGGACCACAGCGACCCCCCTTCCTGCAGGTGCTGTTGGAGGGGATGGGAGTGACATCCTCAATCCATCCGACCGAGCGGGCAAGGGCTCTTAGAGATAACTGGGCCCCTGGTCCAGGGGTCTTGGTCCTATTTCCTCCTGTGGCCCGGAGTTTGATGTGAAGAGCAGTGATGCCCAGCTCCTTGCACCTCTGGGCCACATCCTGGGCAGCCAATATGGCAGCCTATGGAGAGGACTCATCTGGGTCAGCCTTCACCTTCATCCCACCAGTCACACAGCAGATGGTTTCCTTGCCAGAAAGATCAGTGACATGGACAAAAGTGTCATTGAAGGATGCAATGATGTGGCAGACCCAAATCCATTTTCTCCTTCAGCCACCTTAGGTCTGAGGCTGATGACCTGTTCTTCCTTCTTTTCCTTCCCCTAGCGAGGTGCCATTTCTGTGCATCTCATCCAGACTCTGCCACTGGACTGTTCCCTCTTTTTGTAACACCCTTTTCTCACTTTACTCTTTTGACCTTCCTAAATCTCATTGCCTCGAATTCTGAAGTGTCACTTCCCAAGGAAGCCTTGATGACCTACCTCTAGACGAGCTTAGCCTCCCACCTATGTATTACGATATTATTCTGTGGTTTCACTTTTATAACTTTCATCATATTTTATTTCTAGTCAATAAATATTTAATGAATTAATGCTATGTTTAATTAAATAATATTTAAATGAATAATTACATACCCATAAACTTGTATATAAGGTCAAGGACATAGAGACTGTAATAGAAAAGCAAGATAAAATTGAAAGAGCTCTTTTATGACTATTTCTACTAAAAAGTCTACAGCACTGATATCAGCAAATGGATGAAAATAATTATTAATTTAAAGGCATTAAGAGCTCTAAATCTGGATTGTAGAGGTCACTGATAGAAAAGTTTGATATTTTAGTACATCGCAATATATTTGTCTAGCATCAGCAACATAGATGTCATTTTTTAAGTATAAAAAAAACTGGAGACATCACCAAGATGGTGAAGGAAATAAGGAAAGTGGTATAAGGCAGGTGCCACCCAAAAGGACATGTTTGCAGAATTGTGCCATATTCACAAGGTAATTCTAGGCTGCTTGGGATAAATCAGTGTTAGACAAAGAAGTTAATTTCTCATAATTAGGTGGGTTTAAATATTTTACCCACCTAATTTTGAATCTTTGGCCCTACTAATATCCCTATTTTTTGTGTATGTAGCATAGTGAAAACTCTAAATGGAGTTACATTGAGGAACCATCCTCTGTGAGTAATTTTCCTTAATTAACCCATTCTGGACTTTGGATAAGAACATTAGAATATATTATCAAATTTTATATTAAAATAGGAAGATCTATTACTAGAGATAAGATCATCTTCCCCTTTAGGGAGCTATTAAATATACTAGTAAACCCCAGCTTTTAAAAATGTTATATCAGTACTAGTGGCCTGGTGCACGGATTCGTCCACATTGAAAGGGAAATAATTATTGGAAGAATTTTAATATTGCTATTTTCTCTTTCTCCCTCAGTGCACCTCCACTGCCACCCGCAGCCATCACCACATCACTGACACCTGCCATGTTCCGCACCACCCGCTGGTGGTCAGCGCACGTCATAGTGAGCGGTGGAACTCCTGGTCGCCCAGTCAAACTCCCGGTCCAACCACTGCCTGAAGGGGCAATTTGCATATTAGGCTTTTATAATACCCTATATAATAAAGAGGTGATATGCAAATTGACCCTCACGCCCTCACAAGATGGCTGCTACGACCAGACCAGCAGGGAGGTTAGTGAGGGACAACCAAACAACTGAACAAGCAGGCTGTGTGGGGCAACCAGGCCAGCAGGGGCATTAGTGAGAGATGACCAAATGACTGAACAGCAGGCTACATGGGGCGACCAGGACAGCGGAGAGGGTGCA
>NW_005360676.1:2380034-2388433 GCF_000412655.1 Myotis brandtii
CATCCCTGGGATCGGGCCTAAACCGGCAGTCGGACATCCCCCAAGGGGTACCAGTTTGGAGAGGGTGCAATCTGGGCTGAGGGGACCCACCCCCCCCCGTGCATGAATTTTGTGCACCAGCTTCCAGTGGGATTTTTAAATATTGTCACCTACTAGTACAAGACAATCACTTTATTGAATTGAGCTTTCAGGATCTACAAAAAGAGATTTGGGAACAGTATTATTAGGGCTTGCAATAAACAACTAAATGAGGAAAAATGCACATCTACCTTTAGATAGGGTGTTAACTCTGCAATTGGGTAAATTTTATGTTTTCTTAAAATTAATTCTTCTATACAGTAAACTGAAATAAACCAAAGAATAAGGGTTTAATACTCATTTTCCCTAAGATTCTAACACTGTTACTTAAGTTTTTTATGTTTTAATGTCTAAATATGTAAAATAAACTTCTAAATGAGATGAATAGCTATCATTTTAATTATTCCATGAAATAATTCATTAATAGTGTGATTTGCTCATCCACTCTCCCTAATTTAATGTGTATCCCATTTCATGAACACTATACTATATTATCTTTAAAGTTCCCTCCAGGTCTAAAGTAATCAATGATTCTTCTCCCTAATGATAAATGGGAAATCTATAATAATAAAAGTGTAATATGCTAATTAGACTGGACAGCTGAACTACCTTCTGGACATCATTCCGGATGTCCTTCCGGACAAAGCTGTGGTGGCGGCAGGGGCTAAGGCAGAGATGATTAAGTGTGATCAGGCAGCCAGGTGAGCAGTTAGGGGTAATCAGTCAGGCAGGCAGAGTGGTTAGGTAGAGATTGTGTGGAATTGAAAATAAAGTAGCAGAGTCCTTGAAGAGGTGACAAATGACTTCAAATCAGATGGAGGCCCAGTCTGTGTAAGAAAATATGGGTGGGAACCTTTAGATCACAGCACTAACTGCTGGGAATAGAAAGGAGGGCTTTGAAAGAGCACAGGAGAATAGGTGGAAGGACTCATTGCAAACAACTGGAGTAATTTGAAAATGGACTACTTATTAATCAATATTATATCAATGTTAAATTCTTTTGGCATGATGATGTTAGTGTCATTGTGTAAGAAAATGCCATCGTCCTAGGACAGGGGTCTTCAAGCTTTTGTGTAAATGGACAGATGAAAATGTTTACAGTAGTGCCTGTCCCATGTACAACTACTCAAGTCTGCTGTTATAGCATGAAAGAAGACATGGACAATAGATAAATGTATGTAAAGCTTCATTCCAATAAAACTATATGCAAATACAGATGGTGGGCCAGATTTGGCCTATGGATCATAGCTTGCTAAAGCTGACTTATTTAGGAAGGAAGTATCATATCTCCAAAATATTTCTCAATGATTCTCCCAGCCTTCACACACACACACACTCACACACACACACACACACAGCCAGATTGCAAGAGGATGTCTGACTGCCAGTTTAGGCCCAATCTCACAGGAATCCCTGCGGGATCGGGCTTAAACTGCCAACAGTCAGACATCCCCCAAGGGATCCCAGATTTCGAGAGGGTGACTGTCGTGCACCAGGCCTCTAGTATTAATATAAATACAAGTAATACACATACAACTCCTACTTAGGAAATATCAAAATGTTCGAAAATAAGAACTTGCAACATTACTGAGATAGAGATACCTGAATCTATAGAAAATAAGCAAAAAAAAACAAAGAGAAAAGAGACCACTATACAAGGATAAAAAAAGAGAACCAGATTACAGGGAAACAAAAAGAAAATGCAAGCAAAACAAATGCTAAGTTCAAAATAAGTAAATTCATCACAATTTAATTTGAAATATTGTGTTGCAAACACCCCCCCCCCAATAGACTCCAGTCTATTCCAGAAGTATCTCTGTAGTCTTGATTATTGAATTCATAAAAAAGCATTGGTTGGAGATAATGAGAATAAAGGTGAGGATGATGATAGTAACAATAAGAAGTTAAAGGAAAAGGGACAGAATAAAGAGAAAATGGGAGCCTTTGAATTTTCCAAAAATTAATGCCTTGTCTGCTATATGCAGATTAGTAAAACCCATGCTTATAACACAAATGGGAGAAAACACCAACTTCAATTTTATGTAAGTAAAGCCCCTCAGGAGTGGATTTTAGGGTAGAGATTGTGTGGAATTGAAAATAAAGTAGCAGAGTCCTTGAAGAGGTGACAAATGACTTCAAATCAGATGGAGGCCCAGTCTGTGTAAGAAAATATGGGTGGGAACCTTTAGATCACAGCACTAACTGCTGGGAATAGAAAGGAGGGCTTTGAAAGAGCACAGGAGAATAGGTGGAAGGACTCATTGCAAACAACTGGAGTAATTTGAAAATGGACTACTTATTAATCAATATTATATCAATGTTAAATTCTTTTGGCATGATGATGTTAGTGTCATTGTGTAAGAAAATGCCATCGTCCTAGGACAGGGGTCTTCAAGCTTTTGTGTAAATGGACAGATGAAAATGTTTACAGTAGTGCCTGTCCCATGTACAACTACTCAAGTCTGCTGTTATAGCATGAAAGAAGACATGGACAATACATAAATGTATGTAAAGCTTCATTCCAATAAAATTATATACAAATACAGATGGTGGGCCAGATTTGGCCTATGGATCATAGCTTGCTAAAGCTGACTTATTTAGGAAGGAAGTATCATATCTCCAAAATATTTCTCAATGATTCTCCCAGCCTTCACACACACACACACTCACACACACACACACACACACGGACAAGGACACTGAGCAGTTCCTATGTGTTAATCTCTGAGTTAGGCACTTAACGTGTATCAGCTCATTTAATCCTCAATACCAGTGATCACATAGATATATAGGTTAAAAAATAGATACCCTATATTCATTCTCATTTCATTAGTGAGAAAACAAAGGCACACACACTTAATTAGCATATTGGAAATCACCAGTGTAGTAAGAGGGAGAGCCAGGAGGTGAACCATGACATTCTAATTCCAGAGTCTGTGACATTAATGCCTAAAAACTTCTTTAATAACACACAGATGTAATTTCAGTTCTATATCCTAAAATGAGATCATAAGCCTGCCATTTGTTTTTCTGAGTTTTGTTTCATTACAATTTAAAAACGAGGGACAGTGACAAGATAATAAATATATATATTTTCCATTCGAAAGTTCTAAGATTCTTATTACCATATCATGCACCTTTACCTTTTTGTGTTGAACTCATTTCAACCCAAGTTTCAGTTAAATAAAAGAGGTACACATAATGGCATCTTAGCTCTTTTAGGTCAAAAATTGTATAGTTCCTTAAAGAGTTATTGCCTCTTGACCCAGTTACTGAACTGAATGTGAATTAGGGCATCACTGTTTAATGGACTGCATTCTCTGTAGAAGCACTTGCTTGTCTGGAGCTCAAAGGAAAACATCCATTCTCTCTGATGTGCCTGGTGCCTTATGAAGATTATTGCACTGCTTGTTATGAACTAGCTCACAAAATGCATGCCAATAGTTATGCTTAGTCGCTTTACTCGAGAGCCCTAAAACTAATAGCCCTTGCTTTAAGCACATGAAAACCCATAGAGTCTATTCAGAAACAGTGCATTACCTGGCATTCTATTTCAAAGAGGATATGCGATAATATTAGAAATGTCACTCTCTGGGGCCTAAGGAATAGAGAAATAGCTTTATCAGCATCTAGGGCTATACTGGGGGTAAGGTTGCTACCCAAAGAAAAATGTTAAACTGTAGTACCATTTCTCTGAGCTGCTGAGTCAATTCAATTTCGTCTATCAATAGCATGAAGCATTGTGTCATCTAACTCTATAAACTGAGAATGGTAAGGTATGATTAGTCAAATCAGCGTCATGTGGTATAAACACTACTCTTAAGTCCAAAACTCCAAGCACATAATAACTCAAATGACTTTGTTAAGTTCCTTATTTCCATTTGTCTTCTCTTACTTTGATATTGTTCTTTAGTCAAGCTTCATAATACAAATAAAAACCTCATTATCTATCTCTACAAGATGGTAATTGATAACACTTTTTATATATGTATATATACATGTATATTTCTATTCATATTATGGTGGTTTTTGTTTTAAAAGTATCTATTTTATAAATCCTATGAATAAACAAAATAAATACTAAGATTTTGGATTTTGGTTTCTCATGTCCAGGAATTTAACCCAGCCCCACATTCAATTTGTAATCCATATATTTCTAGCATTTTTAAAAGATTAATGAATACCAATATCTTATTATATTTTAATATAAACATCATGGGTGTAAAACATTACAAATTTAATGAGAATCAACTGTTGATTTAATGGCATAGAACTTCAAACTCGAATAGTGTGACTCTTCCAGGCTTAGGAGTTTATCCTTCATGGGTGGGAACTGAAGCTCAAACTGTGCAATTGCATTCAAAGAACATTCCTTAACCCAACAGTGCCAAGTTCTAGCTCAAGGGATCAGATGCTTTTCTGGAAACAAGCCCTTAGCACTAGAGCTGAGAGCGGGGGGTGGATATTTGCAGAGCAAAAACCCTCAGTAGAAAATGTTTCCAGTTATTACCCTTCGTATCTTATAACTATGACAAGGCCATTTAGCATTTGGAGATGATTAAGTTTTCACACACTTTTCTTCTATGATACCTTCTGTTTTCCTTCACTTTATACAAAACAGCTGCTCCTCCATTTGCCTCTTAAGGCATTTGGAGCATCAAACAGACATTTCCATTTGATCTCACAGGCTGGTACTCAGGGGTTTTGCACTAATTAAAGATGATAAGGTGATAGTGAGAAAGAGAGAGTCCAAACTGTTTGTGTAATAGTAAGAGTGTGTATTCCTCAAAATAAGCAAATGCTACAGTAACTTTAAAGTACCCCCCTGACACTTTGAAGTTTGTCTGATGTACTGGCAAGTCTAAAATGAGACTCAGCCAAGACAGGCATTAGCATATCAAAGAATAAGCTTCATTTTCACTGTGAGGGCTCTATTTGAAGTCCTGTGCTCAATGGTGTGGTACTCTGGGGGCTGCTGAATTGCATGCTGTTATTCCAGATGTGCATTGTCTCTGTAGAAATACAATTTCACAGTCAATAAACATGTTAAGTCCATCAAAAGGTAATTATAGCAGAAAACCAGACAAGAATGCTTCAAAATCTGGATAGGAGATTTGTCTATTGATCAGCTTATTGATTTTTATTACCTTGATATCAGACTGCTGTTTGTATGTATTGTTATACTCAAAGTAATTGATTAGCCTTGGCCAAACCTACTATTGAATACTGCACAGAAATATTTTTAGTACCAAATGTCTGTGGCATGATGTCTCAGTATGATAATTGCAAATATTAGCTGAGTTTCTTTTTTCTGGAATATATATTTAGGTAGATTTTAATTAAGACATCTAGTGCGCCCAGAAAAAGCAAACACATGCTGGCATAAATAACTCTGTGTTTGCTGAACATTTTATTTATAATAGCACAGATATTGTGTCCTTAAACATGATTTCTATCTGAGTTAAGTAAAAACCCTAAGAATTTAGCAAGTGAACTCCTAAGAGACACAGAGAATCATTGGGAAATTATCCTTCCACCAGGAGACCACATTTTCATAATTTAATAAGACAAAGATGATCTTAGGAATTAAGGGAATTCTCAATTCTTAAAAAAAATTAATGAAATAGCCCAGCCAGCATGGCTTAGTAGTTGAGCATTGACCTATGAAGGAGGTCACAGTTCAGTTCCTGGTCAGGGCACATGCTTGGGTTGCAGGCTCAATCCCTAGTGTGGGGCGTGCAGAAGGTAGTCGATCAATGATTCTCTCTCATTATTGATGCTTCTATCTCTCGCTCCCTCTCCCTTCCTCTCTCTTAAATCAATAAAAATATAGGTTAAAATAAATAAATAAATTATTAAAAATAAATATAATATAAAAATTAATTTTATGCAGTTATAGGATTAAAATAAGTTCATTAATAATTTTATACTATTTAGGTGTTTTCTTATGGTTTTTTAGTGAAAGATAAAGGCATTTCTGTTAAAATTAATTTTATCCATATGTAAGATATTTCTATGTAAAGATGAATGAGAAACTTGGCATAATCAACTTTTATTGTACTTTATTTTCTAATTTTATCATGAGAAAAATAGCTGTTTCTCATAGATGCCATTATATAAATTTTTTTAAAAGTTTTGATCATGTTTCTTGTGTGATTATTAAAAAAATACCATATTCTACTCTAAAAAATTTGGAAAGTACAATGAAATGTAAAAAACAAAACAGTATTTAGAGAGCAATGTTACCATGATGGTCTCTTTTGTTTAGTATTTTATTTTCATACTAGAGGCCCGGTGCACAAAATTCAAACACTGGAGGTGGTGTTCCTCAGCCCAGCCTAAACCCTCTCCAATCTGGGATGCCTCAGGGGATGTCCAACTAAACCAGCAGTCAGACATCCCTCTCATAATCTAGGACTGCTGACTCTCAACCTCTCGCCTGCCTGCCTGCCTGATCACCTCTAACTGCCCTCCCCTCCCAGCCTGATCGATGCCTAACTGCTCCCCTGCTGGCCCGATCGCCCCCAACTGCCCACCCCTGCTGGTGTGGTCACCCCCAACTTCCCTCCCCTGCTGGCCATCTTTTGACCACATGGGGGCAGCCATCTTGTACTAGGGCATGATGGCCAATTCTCATATCACCACTTTATTATATAAGATATGTATACACTCCTTATAAATTTATTGTTATATAATGTCCATCTTTAATCTTAATCTTTATTAATTTTATTTAATTATCAGAACCATTTTCTTATGCCTATAAAAATCAGCCTAATATGTGACATATTGACTTCTAATATATCAAATTAATTTACAGATGTTGTTTACAATTGCCTTAACTTTAAATGTTTAATTGGTTCTAAATTTTCAATATAACACATAAAGCTACACCGACTACACATGTACAGACATTTTTTTCATATCTTTTTTCATATTCCCAATAAATACTACTAAATAAGAAATTGTGAAAACAGTTTGGATAAAAATAAACATGTTATTTTACCCAATGCCTCACTATCACTTCTCTTCAGTAATCAAGAAACCATTAATTTATCCCATCTAATAAAGGTGGAATATGCAAATTGACCGTCACTCTGCAACAAAGATGGCAGCACCCACAGCCAATACTTCATGCATCAAGCCTCTAGTTTATATATATAAAAGCCTAAGCAACCTTTCAACCATTAGACCATTCGCCTGGTAGCTATGACACACAATGACCACCAGGGGGCTGACAAAGTTGGCAGTGGCCGGGCCGGGACGCTCTGGGCCTCTGGGCAGCACATGCATGCAGGCACAGAGCAGCCGGGGCACGGCAGGACGCTTGCTATGAGGGGGCGCTGGGGGTGGAGGGAGCTACAGGAGGGTGGCAGGGCCGGAGCAAAGGCGGAAGGCAGCTTTGGCCCAGAGTGAAGGAAAAAGGTGGCTCTGGCCCTGAGCGAAGGTGGAAGGCAGCTTCAGCCCGGAGTGAAGGTGGAAGGTGGTGGCCAGAGCGAAGGCCTGGGTTCCGGGTGCCGGAGGGAAGCTGGTGCCAGCAGCCAGGGGAAGGAAGGCCTATTCTTGCACGCATCTTCGTGCATCAAGCCTCTAGTTTATATATATATAAAAGCCTAAGCAACCTTTCAACCATTAGACCATTCGCCTGGTAGCTATGACACACAATGACCACCAGGGGGCAGACGCTCCGACCAGTAGAGGAGGGAGCCTGATTCCTGGCCGAATCAGCCATGGGTTAGGTTGCTGCTGGGGAACTGTTGGCCCTGAATCTGCTTCACTCACACCCTGGCCCCAGAGAGGAGGGAGGATGGAGGAGGGAGGAGGGAGCCTGATTCCTCACAGAATCAGCCGTGGGTTAGGTTGCTGCTGGGGGGAGGGCGGGAAGAGAATAACCAAAGATCTTACATGCATACTAGAGGGCCAGTGCATGAATCTGTGCACCGATGGGGTCCCTCAGCCTGGCTCTCCAACATCCCCCAAGGGGTCCTGGGTTGCAAGAGTTCGCAGGCCAGCCCAAGGGACCCCACCGGTGCATAGGCACCGGGCCTCTAGTTTAATATAATTTTAAAACTATTTTCATTATCTTTATGCATCTTTTTCTAGTCTAAAATATTTTCTCAAGTTGTCTTTCATGACAACTCAACATTTATGTGTCAATTAAATAACCTGGCATATAAGATGAATAACATAAGTATAGTGTCCATGCATCTCTGAGGGTTTTAGACTCAAACCACAGGCATATATGGCACTAAGAATTACACAATCAAGAGTTCAAGGTGAGGCAGAATAATAAGAAGTTAGGAAAATTCCTTGGCAAATGGAAT
>NW_005360676.1:2388566-2395969 GCF_000412655.1 Myotis brandtii
TTGAATAATTTAGTGAATTGTAAGACCTTATCTTCCCTAAGCAAGGATACTTAAGAGTAAATGGTTTATACCTGTGGGGACCCTTTCTAGAGCATGCTGGATGTTCAGGGCCAATCTGAGAGTGGGAACCCTAATCAGGATGTTCAAGGTCAATCTGAGCAAGGACACAATGATTGTACTGTATGCACTGTGTGGACGTACTTTTCTGTAACCGAAGTATAGATGTCACTGTTTTTGGCAAGAAGCCTCTTTTGTCAACTCTAAGGATCCCCATGAGACTTGCAATGAATGGAAAAGTGGGCAGTGGCAACTCATCCCAGGTTAACACCCTGAATCTGTCTCCAAGACCCTTTCTCTTCTCAGTGAGCTAACAGCAACCCTGCCTTGTCTCATTTCTTTCCAATAACCTTTCTAGGGAGCCAAAGCAGAGCACAGCCTAGGCTCTCTTCTGTTGCTTCTTCTACCCTAAACCCTTCCTTTGTTTCACTGTCCCCAGCTTTAATAAATGTGCTCTCAAAATCACCTGGACTCATGTTGTGAAATCTTACTTGCACAAAGTCACAAACCCACACACTATAGGCCAGCTCTACACAACCCACTCCATGCCAGTCCTTTGCAGTGACAAAGGGACTTCCTGATGCTCATCTTTTTCCTTAAAAGGATGATTCCACAAAGGACAGTGTTAGTGACTGTGAGGAAAAACCAGTTCAAACTTCATGTAGAATTGTATGGTACACAATGATCCCTCAGTATTTGCAGGGAATTGGTTTCAGGATAGCTGCCTCCCCATAACCCACACCAAGGATACTAAAATCCTTGGATACCCAAGTTACTTATATAAAATGGAATAGTATTTTCATAACCTATATTTGTATGTAGGTTACAGCAAGGTATGGCTACAATTCACTTCATTTGAGTGGATTCAGCTTAGTGCTTGGCACATGGCAAATTCAAGTTTTGCTTTTTGGAACTTAGGGGGATTTTTTTTTTTCTTGTATGTTTTATATGTGAAACCCACAAATATGGAGGGAAAAGTATACTGTATTGGTTGGAATGCAGAGTGTTAAAATATATCTTTTTCATACATTTGTTAAGAAAATGAAATATACTGGAAAACCAGTTTCTCTAATCCTATATAATAAAAGCCCAGTGACCAAACAGCAGAATGACCAGGACAACCAGTCAACCAGTCGCTATGATGCGCACTGACCACCACGGGGCAGATGCTCAATGCAGGAGCTTCGCCCTGGTGATCAGTGGACTACCACAGTGGGAGCGCTGCTCAGCTGACCAGGATGAGCTGCTGCTCCCACTGCTAACCCTGGGCTGACGAGCAGGAACCCGGCTGTGATCATTGCCTCCTCACACCAGGCCCCTCCTCCTTACTCCCTGCTGCTTCCTCCGGATGCCCATAGGCCATGCAGTGCCATGGAGGATGGGAGGCGGGTTCCTGGCTACCGCGGGACTGAGGTCTGCTCTGCCGCCTCTGGGTACTATTGTCCCTGGGCCCAGCCCCGACCAGGTCTCCTGGATGCTCCGGCTCCACAGAAGATGCCAGACCATGGAGCAGCTGCACCAGGCTGACCAGGATGAGCAGCACTTCCACAGTGTGCTGATCCCCGCAGGCCACGACCCCCACCAGTGCATGAATCCCGTGCACTGGGCCTCTAATATTAGCATAAAATACAAGCAAAATTGAACCTAAGAAGAAATAACAATAAATACAGTTTTTATTTTTTAGTTCTTAAGTTTTTATTTATTTATTTATTTATTTTTACTTTTTTAATTCTTATTGTTGAAAGTATAACATATGTCCCCCCTTTTCACCCATTGACCTCTTTCAGCCCATCCCTGCCCATTACCCCAGGCCTTCACCACCCTATTGTCTGTGTCCATGGGTTATGCATATATTTTCTCTCTGTCTTATTTTTATTTTAACAGTGGAGGATAGATTTAGTTTTTTAAAGCCTGTTTAAATATTTGACTATAGTTATTGAAAAATTTAGAATATAGGAAATGCCTCATGTGACAGATCAAATGATATGTAAAAGTCATTTTTTTTTCTGCCCACCTGGCAAGTAACACTACCAAACGTTTTTATTACAGTGAAAAACTACTAGAGTGACGTATATATATAATCTACCTCTCAGAATCTGTTGCAAGTAAACTTTAGTTCAAGGCCCACTGTGTTTGCTATCAGGATATGAGAATAAGCATTTTAAACTAAAACCTTTAATTTTGAATATATTATTTTAAATGAGCACCATATGGAATTTTTCTTGTATGTTTTTCATTTAACTAGTTGGCTTTAAAATAGTTTCTTGGTTGAGTCTTAAGTGGACAAATAAGTTCAATATTTAATCTCTCTATATAAAAAAATATTTTATATGGCAGGAATTTTCGATTCTAACCAATTCCCTTACTTAAGCAAAATATCCACTGATATGTTCTTAGCACTATTTTTCAATTCCTTAGCCAGCTGAGACATACTTAACTGTGAAGCTGTAATTGGACTTGATAACCTGGAATGGTTGTTTTTATGGCAACTGCTGCTGGTTTTTCTTCTTCAAGCTACAGAAGACACATCTAAATTGAATAGTGAAAAAAAAAGAGAAAAAAAAATCTCTGATCTTCTGTAGTAGCACTCAAGCAGAGAACTGACTTGCTGTGTTCACCTCTCTGTCTCATTTTAAAAGAAAATTAGTGAACTATATCATCCAGAACCCCATGAAACAAGTAAACATGATTCTGGCCTATGGAGTTTTAGTGTCTTTTAAGATAATTTTTTCAGGGAAGATTAAAAGAGAGGAAACAGAAATAGACAGCAGATTGGAAATTATTTTAAATTATTTAAATATCAGGGACATTGATTAGAAACTGTAAAATTCAAGTGTCCTAGCCAAAATATAATTTTATACATACTACTCCTTGAATAACATAATAGAAATGAAACATATTAATTTATTCACTAAATTTCTAAAATTTATTGTGATATTCATATGGATAAAATAAAATGAAAACTTAAGTCCTAGATAATAATTCTTCTCTATTAGATGATTTAAAATTATAATGTCTATTAACTAAAAATACAAATTCTATCAAAAACCTGTCTTCAGATACTGTGTTACCAATGAATTGAGAGATGTATTATTATTTTTTTCTCCTAATACCCAGGCACAAGTTCTCTTTCTAAGGGAGGGAGATTAATTAAAGCTCAACGAATCTGTAGGAAGTTCAAAGAACTTACATGGGTAGCCCATGGACAGACATGAAAGCCTGGGGTGGAGCAGGAGCTGGGTGGAGTGGGGCAAAGGGGTGAAATGGAGGACATCTGTAATAATGTCAACAATAAAAATAGACTTTAAGAAATTGTAGAAAGTTCTATAAAAAGTCTGTTATTTCAGTAGTGTTCCCTAGGCTAGATCAGATAGGTTTTCCTCATCTACAAATTCAACATTTCACCTTCTTCAATTAGCTAATCACTTTGAAGACTCTATATTTTGAATCTTTTCTCTTGTTCCTGATCTCCTACTCCCCAACCCACCTGCACCTACCCTTAATTACCCCCTCACACAGCATAGACAATAGTAACCTGGACACTCAGCTTCCAAACTCATGGACAGAAGCTTGATATGGAATTGGTCCTCCCAAAGAGGACATGGCATTAGTATTCTTGCAAGGATTAGGCACTGCTAATGAGAGATGACAAGATTACATTCAGATATAGCCCTTCCATCATACCTTGTACCTTGTTAACTAACAATAGGCTTGGAATTTTGCTTACCACTATGGGTCCATGGGATATCCAGTCTTTGTAACTCCCCCTCTTAGAATTTCTGATTCCAGTAGCTTGCATCTACTTTGTTCAGACAATATCCTGTTGGTATGGGGAGCTTATAAATATTTTTGAACAGGGAAATAATGTGAGCATTGCAATATTTAATGCAAACCATTAGCTCTGCTAAAAGCAGAGATATTTTAAGCAGCATATTACTATAACAGAGTAAAGTAATAAACTGTTGTAACATGACAGATGGATAAATCATTATGGCCATTTCCTAAGGTACCATCTTTGGAAATTGGTCAGAAAATGAACACTTCTAAAACACTAATGATACAGCATAAAACAATAACAACTTTTTAACAATGTGAAATGTTAGCCAAGTATACTACATGTTTTTCAGAAGCGTAAAGATGGGTGCTAAAAATAATCTCACTATGTTAAAAATAAAAATCCAATAACTCTGTTACTGAGAGCTGACCTCCACTTATATTATTACACTTATCTAATTGAATCAGTGATTTAGATTGGGGAGCACAAAAAAGAAAATCCTAGAATCATAAACACTATCAAGACAAGATAGTAATAAATAGTGTGATGTTAAGGCTAAGAAAAAAAGGTTGGCATTGGATTATCAGGTCTAAATGAAAGGAAGTTTTGAGATGCAGCTTATTTAAAGAGAATTCATCTTAAATATGATATGACTAGAGGCCCGGTGCACAAAATTTGTGCATTGGGGGGTCCCCTCAGCCCAGCCTGCACACTCTCCAATCCGGGGATCAAGCTTAAACCGGCAGTCAGACATCCCTCCCACAATCTGGGACCACTGGCTCCTAACTGCTCACCTGCCTGCCTGCCTAATTGCCCCCACCCTGCCCCTCCAGCCAACCTGATCACCCCTAACTGCTTCTGCCTGCCGGTCTGATCACCCCTAACTGCCCCCCCCACTGGCCTGGTTGCTGCCAACTGCTCCCCCTGCTGGCCTGGTTGCCCCTTACTGGCACCCTGCCAGCCTGGTCATCCCACACAGCCTGCTGTTCAGTCATTTGGTCGTCCCTCACTAACCACCCCCCACTGGCCTGGTCGCCCCATGCAGCCTGCTGTTCGTTCATTACTGTTACTATGACAGGATCCTGGACAATTTGCATATTCCTCTATTATTAGTATAAACTAGAGGCCCGGTGCACAAAAATTTGTGCACTTGGGTGGGGGGGGGCATCCCTCAGCCCGGCCTGTGCCCTCTCGCAGTCTGGGACCCCTCGGGGGATGACCACCTGCTGGCTTAGGCCTGCTCCCTGGGGGATTGGGCCTAAGCTGGCAATCAGACATCCCTCTGGCAGCCCGGCAGCCCTCAGGGGATGTCCACTTGCCAGTGGGGAGCAGACCTAAGCTGCAGTCGGACATCCTTAGCGCTGCTGAGGAGGCAGGAGAGGCTCCCATCACCACCGCTGTACTGGCAGCCATCAGCCTGGCTTGTGGCTGAGCAGAGCTCCCCATGTGGGAGCGCACTGACCACCAGAGGGCAGCTCCTGCATTGAGCATCTGCCCCCTGGTGGTCAGTGTGTGTCATAGTGACCAGTCATTCCCAGTCATTCTGCTGTTAGGGTCAATTTGCATATTACCTTTTTATTATATAGGATAGAGGCCTGGTGCATGGGTGGGGGCTGGCTGATTTGCCCTGAAGGGTGTCCTGGATCAAGGTGGGGGTCCCACTGGGGTGCCTGACCAGCCTGGGTGAGGGACTGAGGGCCGTTTTCAGACTGGTCACAGTCCCTTCAGGGTGGGGGTCCCCACTGTGATGCCTGGCCAGCCTGGGTGAGTGGCTGATGGCTGTTTTCAGGCTGGCCAGAGCCCCTTCAGAGTGGGGGTCCCCCCTGGGGTGCCGCACCAGCCTGGGTGAGGGGCTGATGGCTGTTTGCAGGCTGGCCATAGCCCCTTCAGGGTGGGGGGTCCTGCTAGGGTGCCTGGCCAGTCTGGGTGAGGGGCGGATGGCTGTTTTCAGGCTGGCCAAGCCCCCCAGTGGGGACTCTCACCCCATGAGAGTGTGGCCATCCTGGGTGAGGGGCTAATGGCTGTTTGCAGGCTGGCCAAGCCCCTCAGCCACCCAAGCTCCCAGTGGAGGCTGGCTGGAAGCAGGTATCTGGGGTTTATTTATCTTCTATAATTGAAACTTTGTTGCCTTGAGCAGAGCTGACAGCCAGCCATGGCAGGCAGGAAGCTTGGCTTCCTCCATCGCCGGGGCAACCAAGCCTCCTGCTTGCTCCAGCTCCATGGCAGCCGTTGGGTTAATTTGCATATAGTCGCTCTGATTGGCTGGTGGGCATGGCTTGTGAGGATAGTGAAGGTATGGTCAATTTGCATGTTTCTCTTTTATTAGATAAGATATATCAATGGAAGAAAATTAAGAGTCCAGAAATAAACCATACACCTATTAATTGGTTTTTAACAAGGTTCCATGAGTATTCAATGAGGAAATAATAGTCCTTTCAACAAATGGTGTAGTTCCTACACTGTAGGATAACTGAATAGCCACATGCAAAAGAATGAAATTGGACCCTTACCTCACATCATATACAAAAATTAACTCAAAATGAATCAAAGGCCAAGAATTAAAATTATAAAACTCTTAGAATAAGACAAAAGTGTAAGTCTTCATGATCTCATGTTTGGCAAATGATTCTTAGATCAAGAATGCACACTACAAAAAAGAAAAAAAAATGATAAATTAAACTTCATAAGAATTAAAAAATAAAATGCTTCAAAGAGCACCACCAAAAAAGTTCAAAGACAATCCCAGAATAGGAGAAAATATTTTTAAATATGTGAAAAGGATTTATGTCTACAATATATAATAACTCCTATAACACAACATAATAGTAAAGTGTAATTTTAAAAATGAGAAAATAATTCAGATACACTTTCTTATCTAAATAAATGCATAAAGGGCCAGTAAGAACATAAAAAGATGATCAATATCATTAGCCATCAAGAAAATTCATATCAAACCACAATGTCATAACACTTATACTACCTAGGAAGGCTAGAATAAAAAAGTCTGATAATAACTATTGGGAAGGATATGGAGAAATTAGAATTCTCACACAATGCTGTTGGAAATGTAATATGCAGCTGCTTTGGAAAACAGCCTAGCATTTCCAGAAATGAATATAGAGTTAACATTAGACATAGAAATGCCACTGTTAGATACATGCCCAGGAGAAATATCAACACCCATCTGTCAAAACTCTTTTAACCCTTTATCCTACCATAATTAAAAAAAAAAGAACAACTTTATCACCATTAAACACAGATAAATATTTTTAATCTATTCCAATATACTGAAAATTTAGCACTAGGTGTGTGGAAATACCTGTTTGGGTTCAAAAATATATTTTAATGCGTAGAAAAGTGTTTGGCACTGAGAAGGTTCTCAATAAGTACTTATTCAACTAATGAGGATGTTATCTTTTGTAATCCTTAAAATAAAATTACAAATAATTTCACAGTCTATGTCGTAGTCTAGATTATATTTGGGGTTTGTAGTTTTCTGTTTCCCCTAAGAAGATGCATTTCTATTTTTGTATATAAAGTATTAAAATTTTATTTTATTTAACATTATATA
>NW_005360676.1:2396080-2428499 GCF_000412655.1 Myotis brandtii
TAAATGTTATCCAAATATATAAAATATTAATTTCTAATTTTGTCCCTATGTATAAAACATTAATTTTTTATCTTAAATATTTAATTCAAGTAAACATTTGCATCTGATTCCTGAGGGAACCTTGTAAGTTAAATGATTTGCATTAAATTTTGTCAAATTCTAATTAAAAGGGAGAGAACTGACTCAAAGTATTAATTTATTTACTCAATAGTTATTTGATGCTTAGTATATGCCAGGGACTAAATTAAATTCTAAAAATTGAAAAGGTGTGTGTGTGTGGGGGGGGGTGTGGAATGAAGTTCAATCATATGAGCTCTCATTAATCTCTCATGAAGTTAGTTGGGATTTTGAAAACCCCATAGTAAAGCCCATAATTTCAGTGTTTTAAATAATTTTTTTTTATAGTATTTGTTTAATGCTAGTGCTTTAATGAGAAACAAAATATTGAGTTTTCACTCACAATTAGTTTAATGGGTACTCCATTTCTATTGGATGGAATTGAATTCAAAGTGATTATTCTCTTAGTCTACCTCAAAATCCTGCCATTTCTACCCTTTCTAGGTAGTAAAAATGGCACTTATAATTTAATATATTAAAACAAACATCTTATAATTATTTAATTTGTATTTCTTTGATTGAAATGATGTATGTTTTTTGAGGTTATTAATCATTTCTATTCATTTTTATAAATTTCCTTTTAGTTTAAATGCTCATTTTTATATATTTTTATTTTACTGATAAACTAGAGGCCCGGTGTACAAAAACTGTGCACTTGGGGGGGGGCAGTGCCTCAGCCTGACCTGCGCCCTCTCGCAGTTCAGGAGCCCTCAGGGGATATTTGACTGACGGTTTAGGCCCGCTCCCTGTGGGGAACGGGCCTAAGCTGGCAGTTGGACATCCTTAGCCCTGCCGCAGAGGCAGGAGAGGCCCTTGCCACTGCCACTGCTCTCGCCAGTTGTGAGTCCGGCTTCTGGCTGAGCAGCGCTCCTCCTGTGGGAGCGCACTGACCACCATGGGGAAGCTCCTGCATTGAGGTCTGCCCCCTGGTGGTCAGTGTGCGTCATAGCAACCGGTTGTTTCACCGTTCGGTCGATTTGCATATTAGCCTTTTATTATATAGGATGATTATTATATTCAACAGCTCATTCTACTAAAATCTTTACAGTAATTGACTTGGGGCTCTGAACAATACAATTGCATAATACACTGAAGATGATATGACACAAAACAATAGACAAGTATATAATCCTACACAATAAAAGACTAATATGCAAATCGACCAAACGGCAGAACAATTGGTCGCTATGACACGCACTGACCACTAGGAGGCAAGCGCTCAACACAGGAGTTACCCCCTGGTGGTCAGTGCACTCCCACAGGGGGAGTACTGACAGCCAGAAGCTGGGCAAGCGCAGCGGCAGTGGCGAGAGCCTCTCCTGCCTCCACTGCAGCGCTAAGGATGTCCAACTGCTGGCTTAGGCCTGCTCCCCGAGGGCTCCCAGACTGGGAGAGGGTGCAGGCTGGGCTGAGAGACCCCCCCTGAGTGCACAAATTCTGTGCATCAGGCCTCTAGTAAAATATCATTAGGCAATATAAAGGTTAGAAACCATATTATTAGTTAGTTACATATTGCACCCTCTAAAGCTAGTATTTATGCCTAGCATCTCATTGCTAATTTACCTGGTGGAACCATTTCTTTGGCAGCCTGAGAAAACAATAAGTGTTTTCCATTTTTCTTTCAACCAATCCTATGTAATTTATATGAATCTCTGTATCTGATAGCCCATTTTTGACTTTGTACTTTTGGCTAAATGTGATTAGTACATAAGACTCATTTCTTTGGATAAGATTATTCCCCAAGGAATTTTGGCATATGCAGATTCCCTATGTCTTCTCAGAACACTCTCTGGTTACTGTTGATGGGAAACAGGCTCTCCAGGGGATGGAGAGAAAAGCATGTGAAGGATCTGCACATGGGAGATGTGGTGTAGTGGCATAATTTCTTTGTGCTGTGACATCAAAAGAGCTCTTCTGGCTTCCCAATGTCCCATCTCCCTCAGTCCTGCCATGGAAAAAGTACAACAGTGTCTTCAACAAGGCCAAGGCCAGTGCCCAGAGCTTCTGCTTCATAGTCCTTTGGAGCCTGAGCAGTCTGCTGAGGGCCCTAGTGATACCGAATTTTTAGACTGGAACCCGGATTCTTTGTCCACCAGAATCGAAGAATAAATCCACAGACAGAAAGTGGTATAGCAAAGGTGGAAATTTATTGAAGAACAAGTACAGACTCCCACATGGGGAGAGGGAAAGAGTCCCACAGAACTGACTCCCATGTAGGGAGGGGGAAGAGTCCCATTGGGTTCCTCTTCCCCATGGCTTATAAAAAAGGCTGCACCTGGTGCCTGACATCCCCTCTGATTGGTCAATACTCAAGTTGGTTACTATAGTAACTCCTGGGCTCAAAGGTTGAACCTCCTATGGGACCTGTGAGGTTCTTCCCCCTCTTTCCCCATTGTCCCCCTATTCCCTCTGGGCCCTCTTCTTTTCCATCTGAATGACGGGCTTCCTTCTCTTTATTTTGTAAATGTAGACTTTTTGTTACTCCCAGTTCCCTTATCTTATGTAAATGTAACTGTTGCCTCTCCCTTGTCTTATGGAAATGTACCTTCTCCCAGCTCCCTTGTCTTATGGCAGTGGTTCTCAACCTTGGCTGCACATTAGAATCACCTGGGAATCTTTTTAAAATCTTGATTTCTGTTTCTCCAGAAATTCTGATTCTTTGTTATGGGGTGGGGGACACAACATTAGTAACAAAGAAACAGAATTTCCGGAGGATGAGGCCCAGAAATCAGGATTTTAAAAAGATTCCCAGGTGATTCTAATGTGCAGCCAAGGTTGAGAACTATGTACTGTCTTATGGAAATGTAACCTCTGCTCTGCAGACCTGTGTTTTTTCTATGAACCCTTAATTCTTAAAATTTCCTAAACCTGCCTATTTCACCCCCAAAACTCCTTTCATTTTCACTCAAATTGAGTTTACACGTTAATCAAAGAGGCAAATGCACTAAAAATAATAAATAACAGCAAAACAAAAGAATTAAGTTGCATTTTTAATCAATGAATTGGAAGCAGGTGTTAGAGAAGTTCCTCATTTCATATGTCTTAAGAACCATGAGTATAAAAAGAGTAGCAGTAAATTTATAAAGATAACTATAATCTACTTCTATCAACATCTATTTTTGGGGGGAGCCCACAATATCAACGTTAGGATAAAAATTGACTTTGTAAAGCCATTTTTTGTTTCCATAAAATAAATTCAAAATTCAAGCCAAGAATAATTTGAACATTTACAGAATACATCATTAATACATCCTTACCCAGATCTTCTTCAATTCAGTGATTTTAATTTTCTGTTGAACAAGAAGGGTTTATCAGAGAACTTAGCATCTGATTGTAAATTGCAAAATGCTTTCTTTAAATTTGCATGACTTTACCTTCTGAATAACCATCAAAATAATTGTTTCTTAAGTGCTATTCAAATCTTTTTCTCCTGTGTTGACCCCAATCAAAGCAATTAATTCCATAATGAAGTCTTTCTTCACAAACACTATCTTATTATTATCTTGGTCTAAATTAATAACATCATGATAATAATTAGTAGATTTGAAATCATCTGTTTCTTTCTCACAGCATGTGGATTCCTTATAAAAGAGCAACAGAGATGAAAATTAGAGTAAAACATTGCAGCTGTGTTGATTGGTGTGCCCTCCTAACCTTAGCATCTGGGACATAGGCCTCATTTAAATTTGAATGTGATGTGGTTGTAATGTTCTTTCCCTCACCAGACACAACTGCTAAGTACAAGTATATTATATTATATTATATTATATTATATTATATTATATTATATTATGAATAGTTTATATTTACTATATTATGTATAATAGTATATGTAACTATTGGAACTATTATGTAATATAATATTTATAAGAGTATACATGTAACCATTTATTTGCAACTGGTGTACATACATACACACACATATCCCATATATATTTATATGTACTTAACCAGTGATTATTGGAAGTGTTATTGTTACTAGAGAAATCAGTGGGCCAGATTTCCCAGACATAGTGGGAGTGGGGTTCTTGGGGGTACTGCTGAAATAAGTGATATGGGATTTTTTGGACTGGAACATGTGATGTTCCCCTGGGCAGGATGGCTTGTCCAGGGGTCTTTGTCCATCAGAGTCAAAGAATGAAACCATGGATATAAGATGATATAGTACAGGTGGAAATTTATTGAGGAACAAGTACAGACTCCCACATGGGGAAGGGAAAAGAATCTCACAGCACAGACTCCCACGTGGGGAGGGGGAAAGCGTCACACCTTGTTCCTTTTTCCCAGGTTTATGAAGGTTGAAGTTTTTGTGCCTCGATATCTCCTCTGATTGGCCACTATTCCCCTTTGATTTGGTCACTATAGCAACTCCTGAGCTCAAAGATCAAACCTCACATGGGACATGTGAGGCCCTCCCTCTTTATTTTGTACATATAGAACTTTTGCTACTCCCAGTTCCCTTACCTTATGGAAATGTAACTTCTGCCTCTTTGCAGCCTGTGCTTTTTCCATGGACCCCCTTAATTTTAAAAATTCCCTAAACCTGCCTATTTTACCCCTAAAAATTCCTATTTCATAAGCATTTTCAGAAGCCCCCATGGGAGAATGAGACATGGTAAAAGAATTATTTGCATGGAGTTACACTCATAGGGTTGTAAAGTCCCATGTCCCTTAACCCAGTCCTGAAAGAGGTGCATCTGGGGTTCCAGTAGAGCCAAAAGCAAAGCTGGTGTCAGAGCTTCTGCTTCATGTTGCAGCCAGGTCCAGTCCAGCATTAGACAAACTGAGGTCCATCAGTCCATTGTGTGCATCCCACATGGCCATGAGCCATTTGGGTGAATGCAGGGGCACTTGCCCCCCTGCAACAGGGGTCCCAAGCGTTCCAAGGACCAAGAGCCAAGAGGGCATGCTCCTTTGTTCAGAAGTTTAAATATTCCGGTTTTGTGCCCTTCTGGTGGCCACGCCTATTCTGGCCACTGACTGTCTTCTGGATGTGACCGACAGGCAGGAAGGCCCCTGCCCACATCACTTAGACCTCACTGGGAATGTTTCTAAACTGTCTTTGTCCAGTCCCTTCCCCCATTGATCAGCAAGGAACAGACTTGGAGAGTGTTAAATTAGCAAAACTATAAAGGGCATGCTTATACTATCTAGTCTTCACTTTACTCCTCTCCTGTTTAATAATAATTCGATTATTATAACAGTATCATTATCGTCATGATTAGCTAGTTAATAGGAAGAGAGTAAAGGGAGAGTCAGACATTGCTGAGCATATTCAGCTGGGAAGCCTAAGCCTTTTTGTTACACCAGAAAGCTACAGCTTTCCATAACATAGTTCTTCCCAGGGGATTAACACCCTCCCTTCCCCCTTCAGGTATGGATTATTGGAGGGAGAAAGGGGAGATAGGCATGAGCACAGTGGAAGTAGAGGTGGCACAGGGGAGGTGCTTGCCTGTCAGTCTAGCCTGGGGAACGGATTGGCTATGGGGTGGACCCCATCATAAGAGCACAGAACCTTGGGATTAACACCCTCCCTTCCCCCTTCAGGTATGTATTATTGGAGGGAGAAAGGGGAGATAGGCACGAGCACAGTGGAAGTAGAGGTGGCATAGGGGAGGTGCTTGCCTGTCAGTCTAGCCTGGGGAACGGATTGGCTATGGGGTGGACCCATCATAAGAGCACAGAACCTTGGAAAGTTAATTGATTAGTTTGAAGAAGCTCCTTGGTAAAATCAAGCTCTCTCTCTTGTCCTGGGCAAAACCAAGAGCTCCCTCTCTCTTGTTTTCTCTTCTTCTCTCTTGTTTGCTCTGGCTCTCTCTTGCTCTATGACCCACACTCGTCCATGTGTTTGCCTGTTCTCTCTCCAGAGCCATGTGGCCTTAAGCAGCTGCATGGCCCATGGCCGTGTGGATGGACCCCAGAGGCAATGGACTGGTCTTTAATATGGAGCAGAAACTATGGGCAGGGGCCTTTGTTCTGGCCTGGCTGAAGACACAGTTGGACTTTTTCCATGACAAGATGGACAGAGATGGGACTTTGAAGGAGAACTCCCTTAATTTTACATCATTAATAAAGCTTTCTATGAAATCCCACCCTCCCAAGGAGGCCTCAGTAAATTCATTTCCTCAAGAAACCCCAAGAACCCCACTTCCATGGATAACAGAGCATCCTTATACCTTTTTACTACATTTTTATTTATTTAAAAGATTCATACCTAACTATATTGAAATGCGGAAATTAAACTGAAATGTGTTGTTTTCCTCTGGGTAGGATGCAAAGGTGATTTCCCAGGTTCTTGTCCAGGTGAAGAATGAAGCCACGGACAAATGGTATCCTAGGAAAAGGTTGAAATTTATTGGGGAAAAAGCAGACTCCCGGGTGGGGAGGGGGAGAGAAACCCACTCAGTCCCTCTTTCCTAAGGTTTATAAAGGCTGCAGTTCTTTGTGTCCTGATATCCCCTCTGATTGGTCACTCTAGCAGCTTCAGAGCTCACACCCCACATAGGGTCCTCCTCCTGCTCTCCATTTTGTTTTTCTACTCCCCGTGGCTTTCCCCTTGTCTCCTGTAAATGGGAATATTCTTCTCCCTTTAGGCTGTGGTGCCTTTAGTTCTTTGTGAATGTTTGCCTTTTGGCAGCTCCCAGCCCCCCAGCTTTGTGTTTCTCCCCCATGAACCCTCTTCATACCTAACTATATTGAAATGCGGAAATTAAACTGAAATGTGTTGTTTTCCTCTGGGTAGGATGCAAAGGTGATTTCCCAGGTTCTTGTCCAGGTGAAGAATGAAGCCAGGGACAAAAGGTATCCTAGGAAAAGGTTGAGATTTATTGGGGAAAAAGCAGACTCCGGGTGGGGAGGGGGAGAGAGACCCACTCAGTCCCTCTTTCCTAAGGTTTATAAAGGCTGCAGTTCTTTGTGTCCTGATATCCCCTCTGATTGGTCACTCTAGCAGCTTCAGAGCTCACACCCCACATAGGGTCCTCCTCCTGCTCTCCATTTTGTTTTTCTACTCCCCGTGGCTTTCCCCTTGTCTCCTGTAAATGGGAATATTCTTCTCCCTTTAGGCTGTGGTGCCTTTAGTTCTTTGTGAATGTTTGCCTTTTGGCAGCTCCCAGCCCCCCAGCTTTGTGTTTCTCCCCCATGAACCCTCTTTATTTCCAAAACTCCCTAAACCTGCCTATTTTACCCCTAAAAACTCCTTTCAATATCATTTATATAGTCATTACAAAGTTATAATTGATATGCTCCTAACTGGTTACATCATGTCATGTTCTAATATCTTTACAATTCATACACTGAGGTCCAGCATTTTTACACAACTTTTCTGTGTAACATTACATGACGTGTCATCGTGGCAGTGCTATGAAGGGATTTTGTTTTATGGGTGTTCCCATTGAAAACCTTTCTGAGAAATAGTTTTCCATTTGTACCACCTACAGTTTAAGGTGCATCATTTACCTAATTATTCCAATTTGAATCATATATATCTGTATAATAAAAGCCTAAGCGACTGTTACGGCAGAACGACCAGAATGACCGGTCACTATGATGCGCACTGACCACCAGGGGCAGACGCTCAATGCAGGAGCCCCCCCAGCTTTGTGTTTCTCCCCCATGAACCCTCTTTATTTCCAAAACTCCCTAAACCTGCCTATTTTACCCCTAAAAACTCCTTTCAATATCATTTATATAGTCATTACAAAGTTATAATTGATATGCTCCTAACTGGTTACATCATGTCATGTTCTAATATCTTTACAATTCATACACTGAGGTCCAGCATTTTTACACAACTTTTCTGTGTAACATTACACGACGTGTCATCATGGCAGTGCTATGAAGGGATTTTGTTTTATGGGTGTTCCCATTGAAAACCTTTCTGAGAAATAGTTTTCCATTTGTACCACCTACAGTTTAAGGTGCATCATTTATCTAATTATTCCAATTTGAATCATATATATCTATATAATAAAAGCCTAAGCAACTGTTAAGGCAGAACGACCAGAATGACCGGTCACTATGATGCGCACTGACCACCAGGGGCAGACGCTCAATGCAGGAGCTGCCCCCTAGGGGTCAGTGCTCTCCCACAGGGGGAATTCCACTCAGCCAGAAGCCAGGCTCTCGGCTGGCGAGTGCAGTGGCAGTGGTGGGAGCCTTCCCCGCCTCTGCAGCAGTGCTAAGGAGCAGCGAGCCAAGCGGTAAGGAGAAGCAAGCAGGCGAATGGTAAGGAGTGAGGGCTCCCAGACTGTGAGAGGGGAGCAGGCCTAAGCCAGCAGGTAGACATCCCCCAAGGAGTCCTAGACTGCGAGAGGGTGCAGGCCAGGCAGAGGGGACCCCCCACCTCTGCTAGTGCATGAATTTCATGCACTGGGCCTCTAGTATCCACATATATATTCATCTAACTCATTAATACAAATAAAAATTATTATTGCAATTATTTGTACATGCCCTCAGGATATTCTACTTATGTTTAATATTGTATCTGTGTAAGTAAAATAAAGAAATATTACAGTATTTGGGTCCATTTCCCACTCTTAATGATTAAGGCAGAACGACCAGAATGACCGGTCACTATGATGCGCACTGACCACCAGGGGCAGACGCTCAATGCAGGAGCTGCCCCCTAGGGGTCAGTGCTCTCCCACAGGGGGAATGCCACTCAGCTAGGAGCCAGGCTCACGGCTGGCGAGTGCAGCGGTAGTGGCGGGAGCCTTCCCCGCCTCTGCAGCAGTGCTAAGGAGCAGCGAGCCAAGCGGTAAGGAGAAGCAAGCAGGCGAATGGTAAGGAGTGAGGGCTCCCAGACTGCGAGAGGGGAGCAGGCCTAAGCCAGCAGGTAGACATCCCCCAAGGAGTCCTAGACTGCGAGAGGGTGCAGGCCAGGCAGAGGGGACCCCCCGCCTCTGCTAGTGCATGAATTTCATGCACTGGGCCTCTAGTATCCACATATATATTCATCTAACTCATTAATACAAATAAAAATTATTATTGCAATTATTTGTACATGCCCTCAGGATATTCTACTTATGTTTAATATTGTATCTGTGTAAGTAAAATAAAGAAATATTACAGTATTTGGGTCCATTTCCCACTCTTAATGATATAATCACAATATGTATTACAATCTTTACAAGATATTATTGTGTTTCCTTAATAGGTAAACCATAATGTGCTTTAAAGACAATAGAAAAACATCTTCTTTTACATTTCTGGCCCCTTTAATTCCTTCCTGAATATTCTCATTTCATTTCCTGTCAGCCTAAAAAACTTTCTTTTATCATTTCTTTTATTACTCTCTGGTGTCAATAAATTTTATCTGAAAACATCTTTATTTCATTTACATTCTTGAAGGATACTTTTGCAGGATATAATATTTTTAAATTGACAGAATTTTTTTTCAGTTAGCATTGTTAAAAGTTATTCTTGTTTTTCAATTACAGTTGACATTCAATATTATATTAGCTTCAGAAACTCTGAGGTTGCAAATCATCCCAGATCTTGGAATGGGATGAATTTAGTGACTTTAATACAAAGGCTCAAGTGAGGCCAATTTTCAACAGAACTAGATTTTAATTTTTGTTTTGGTAAAAAATACATAACATAAATTTTGTCATTTTATTCACTTTTAAGTGTACCGTTCAGTGGCATTACATACATTCACTACAAATATCACCTGAAATATGATAAAATTATGTTCATCATTCTCTGGTATAGCACTATTATAATTAATCTTGGTTTTTACCTTGTTAAAATTATAAATGTTTTTTTTCATTTTGATTTTGTAATTGGTCCTTAATAAAACCTCTTGGGCTTTTATATGAGACTAGAGGCCCGGTGCACAAAAGGTTGTTCAGTCATTTGGTCGTCCCTCACTAACCCCCTCAGCCGGCCTTGTTGTCCCATGCAGCTTGCTGTTTGATCATTACTGTTACTGTGACGGCATCCCAGACACTTTGCATATTCCTCTATTATTGGTATAAATAAAAATTAAAAATATTTATTAACTAGCAGTTGTGTTGATTATTTGTCACAGTCAGATAAACCTAATATAATTTATAATAAAATTTCTATATAAAACAACTTGCCACTATTTGTACCAATTTCTCAATTTATTACATTAAATTTTGAAAGCCATTTTTGTAACTTAAAGATTGTTAAAAATAAACTAAATTACCTTAAAATACAAATCTCATATACATATCTGTATGTATCTATACATATATAGACTAATTATTTTAAATTCTTCAAATATTAAAATATATGCAAAACTGTATAACAAGTATTACACAATATCATGATTCTTTTACTTAAACTTATTCTGCAACTCAACACTATGAATTAATTCATTATACCTATGACTTTTAATCCTATTGTTAAAATATTCTTAAACTCATAACCATAATTATTTTTATATCCTCTAAGATGTTCATAATATTATTTCAGTATTTTTGTAGGGTTGCAGGAAAAAGAAAAGTTAACTCTCAGGCTAACCTGGGTTTTAGATTTCAACTGTCATCTAACTCATTTTCATTAGGAACAGAGAATCAAAGGGGATGTACACCTATAGCTACTGTAAAATCCTAGCTCAGCATACCTTTACACTAAGATTATAACTATATATACATTATGACCCTTCCTACACACACACACACACACACACACACACACACATACACACAGCCGTACACACATACAACTATAGTCAGAATTTGTGTGTGTGCACTTATATGGGAGACTATATATGAAAAATAACTATCATTTATACTGCATTTAAATCCATTAAAAAAGTAAATTTGTCTTTTTACATGGTAAATTTTTATTCATCTTGCCCCCTACCAATTTCTTCATGAATTCTTATAGGGCAGAGTCTATATTTTATTTCTCTTTCATTATTTAAGTGCCAAATACAAAATCTAGCTTTAAATAAGCACTCAATAATATAAAATGGAAATGACATACAGTATAATCCATTGGGTTTTCTTTCTTTCTTTTTTTTTTCCAATCAGCTTGAACGTCAGATCAGAGCCACAGATACCACACTCCCAGCAGTCACATCCCATGGAGACTGGCTATGTGATGCCAGCCATGCATCCTCCCTGGGCTCGCCAAGGGTTACAGACCTGGGATGTCACAGCATGTAACAGAGCCCTTTTGCCCATCAGAGCACTAGTAAAACCCGATAGGAAGGAGGCAGCTGGGCCACTGGGCTTTTAAGAATGACATATCAGATTCTTAGACCTGTAACATACTTCCTCTGTATTAGAAAAGGTTTTATATATTACAACACTAGTATCTCTTCCACAATATATCTTTCTCTTATTTGTCTTGCCCAAACATGCAATTATAAACATGAAGACAAAAATAACCATTTAGTACTTGTTTCATAGATGTCCTCTTTCTATAATGCATTAAATGTAGGTTAATCTCTCCTTCCTTATCCACTTGGGTAGAAAAAAATTACATAACAATTTGTATAACAATTTATTCTTTTGCTTATAAAAATTTTGACTCACTGTAACTCACAAACAAAGGTTTTAGGTAGAAACTTGCATGACATGGAGAAAAATTCAAGTTCTTCCAATAATATGACAGGTATCTCAAATTTTCAATAAACAACAATAAATCTTCTGAATCATTTTAATAACACCTTGAATTTCACAATGAGTAATATTGTTTAAAAATTACTAGTAATATTATTTAAAAAATACTTCTTTACCTATTTCCAGATTATAAAAATATTTTATAAGAAATGTAGGCATATCCCCATTCTTAGACTCTCTACCTTAAACTGTTTGAAGGTTACTCTCATATCTCTGGAAATCTTTTGTTTTCCTCCAGGATAATATCCACTGCTCTTTTAACCATTCTCAAATGTTGTATCATTTTTGTCCTAAGATTTAAAAGTATACTGCAAATACACTCTTTTTTTCTATTTTGTAAAAAAGGAAACTTAAATACACTTTGTAATCAAATTTACTCTGAAATCAGCCACGAGTTAAGGCACATACAAACATCTAAAGTCTGAGTACTTTGCAAGATTTGGACTGTTCTATAAGTATTAGCAATTAAGGCTATGGGAATTAATGGAATAGCTTTCAGAAAAAGTGTGGAATGAGGGATCAAAGCTGAGAACTGGGCCCTAAAAATTTGTAAAGAACTCTGAAAGACAAGGTGAAGCCGGAGCATATTGTGTAACCCAAGCTGGAGGTTACATGTCAAACAGAAGGGTGTGTTCAGGCAAGGTAAATGAAGACCCAAATAGAAATTCTTTATTAAATCAGAACATTTTTCAAAAACATAGCTATGCATCCTTATATGTACTTGTGAAGTTGACATTTGCTGTCAAGTTACCAATAAGTTAAACATAAGAAAGAGAGAAAGAAAGAAAGGAAGGAAGGAAGGAAGAAAGAATGAAAGAAAGAGAAAGGAGACAGAAGAAAGAAAAAAGAAAAGGAAGAAAATTTGCATCCATCTTTTTCTAGTCCTGGTATACCTATACCCCCATCCATCCCAGCCCCAGGCAAAATCCATTTACATTTTAATGTCAGGTTTTTGCTCTGCAACCAAACCTTTTACCCCTAATTCCAATTTTCACTATTCTAACAGATGGAGAGGATTTTTATTTTTATTTTTGTTAATAGAAATATGATGTTCAGATTTCTGTGCTAATGATTCATGTACCATGGACATTTAAATGATTTCTTAGAAAACAAAGAAACAGAAATACTATAAATAGTTCTTGAGCCAGGCTGGCATGGCCCAGTGGTTGAGTATTGACCTATGAACCAAGAGGTCACAGTTCGATTCAGGGTCAGGGCACATGCTCGAGTTGCAGCCTCCATCCCCTGTGGGGCATGCAGGAGGCAGCCAATAAATGATTCTCTTTCATCATTGATGTTTCTATCTCTCTCTCTCCCTCTCCCTCTCCCTTCCTTTCTGAAATGAATAAAAAAGTATTACAAAACAATTCTTGAGCAAAAAATATTTTATTACTTCATTGATGAAATATGTATCAAATATATTTAAATGCATATAATTTTAAACGCAAATATACATATACTTTTGCAACTGCAATTCTAGTGAAGAACTATTCACCCAATATTAACAAAGAAAATCAAAATAGCATCCTTGATGTTTCTATGTTAATAACTTCATTATAATTTTGTTTTTAGGTTCTTTCATGATTAATAACTTACCATGAGTTTGTCTAATGGAACAGGTTTTATAAAGAAGTTACACTGACATGTAGAAACTTAGATTCAACAACAACCATGGAGATCACTAAGGCCAACCACTTCATTTTCCAGAATTAAAACAACAACAACAAACCTAGAAAACACAGTGTTCTGTGTCCCCTGGTAACTGAGTCCTAAACTTGGCTTGCTCCTTATTTAACAGAGAATCAAGCTTCCCGTCACTCATGGGAGCTTGGTGTTGGTTCTTGGGGTACCGCTGAAATAAGAATTTCAGAAGCCCCCATAGAAAGATTAGATGTGGGAAAAGGCTTTTCTTGAATGAAGTTACATTCCTCGGGTTCCAAAGTCCCATTTCCCTCAAGCCAGTCCTGAAGGAGGTGCAGCTGGGAGTTCCTCAGAGCCCAAAGCAGGCCAGTGTCCAGAGCTTCCGTTCTGTGTTGCAGCCGGGTGTAGTTCAGCATCTCAGCCAATTAAAGTCCATTAGTCCACTGTGGAGTCCCACATGGCTGTGAGCCACGTGGGCACAGGGGATCACATCCCCCTGCCACAGGACAGCCAGGGACCTGGTGCACCCGATAAAGAGAGTAAAAACCAAAAGAGCGTGCATGTTTGTTTAGAGGTTTAAATATTCATGTTTTGCACACATGTGGTGGCCATGACTGTTCTGGCCAATTACCTGTTTCCAGGTGTGATTGATGGGCAAGCACCTTCCCACATCACCCAGCCCTTCCTGGGCATGTGTCTATCTGGTCTTCCCTCTCCTCCTCTCCCGTTAAATAATAACCAGGTTATTTCAACAGCAGCATTTATACTCCAAATTTTGTGATCGTTCACTACAAGAGTGACAGTAAATCATAAAGAAATTTGTGATATTTTTATTACTACAGAAATGTCCATTTGAGGACTCAGCAAAACTCTTAATTATCCCATTCTATTTTAGAGATGGTTAGATTGAGATTTTACAGAAAAGAAACTAACAATTCACATACTATAACAATGAAATAAAAATACATGAGGATTGACTTTATTTTCTAGAGCAGTTTTTTCATGGAAAAAATGATTTTAATTACAGATGAGCAACTTTAAAAGAATGGAAATATTTAAATGATGCACTTGTTTTTCTACACCTGCTAACAGGTGCTAAAATCTGTTTGGATTCTCTGAATGGAGAGTTCTGTAGCCAACGTGTCATTATCATAAAAACCAAGATAAAAAAGACTATGAAATATTGAGGCTGATTTAGTTTTCAAATGCAAAGCAGCAGCTGTATTAAAGCACAAGGCTACTGGGAAAACCTCGAGAGAAACAACTGCCATCTTTAGTTATGGGGTGTGCTCTCAGACAATGAACTGACTGATTGGACACAAGAAAATGGAAAAATTCATCATGTTCTTAACAATAAGTTTCATCTCAGGAAACTGATGTGTGGCGAGCTGCAGCCAATCATTCTTTCACTCAACAAAGAAAACAGAAGTGATTGATACTGGGTGGACATAGGTAGAAATAAATTGCTTTTGCTAAGATTATATTTACTTTTTAAATAACACCATTTATAAACGTTTTTAGTCCAAGAAAAGTTTTTCTACAACACATATGTATACATAAACACATGTTTATATATATGAAGGTATATGTATACATGTATATAAATATGAGTGTGTGCATTTATTTATAGGAAAGAAAAAAAGGAAAGAAAGAAGGATGGAAGAAAGGAAGAAAGAAATGAAGGAAGAAAGGGAACTCAGACAAAGCCAGTCATTGATATATCAGCCTAATAACCTTACCAATGTTATTTTTTATTTAATATGTATTATACTTTACAGAAGAGTGTACATTCAAAAGAAGGACTAATTGACACATCCATAGACATTTGTAAGTTTATGGGAAGCAGCAAAGAGAATACTGAGTTGATTATGAAAATATGAAACACCAAAACAATTCCAACAAAGAATGCTTTAAAAAATGAGATTAATATACTTTCAGCTTTGCTAAAAGTCCAATATAAGAAGAAATTATTAAAGGAAGGATGATTTAATTGTGTGGCAAAAGAGTTGTTAAATGCATTTTCTGTTATGAAACTCTATTAGAGGTCCAGTGCATGAATTCGTCCACAGGTGTGGTCCTGATTTTGGGGGGCAGGGGGCCGGGACACAATTGGCCCTCCCGGTGGGTGGTGGGACGACCTTGCCAGCCTGAGATCTGGATCCATGCTGTTGATGTTCGCACCAGTTGTTGGGAGCCACCTGGTGGCCGCTTTTTTATCCTTTCTTCTTGCAGAGCGACTCTAGGGGAAGCGGCCACAGTGGCCGAGGCTGACTTCTAGGAGTCAGGATCATGCCAGTGGCACTGGTCCATAGGTGCCTGGCCTGTTCTCTGGAAATTGGACCTGCAGGACTATTGAGGGAGTGGCTGCCACCGGGCCAGTGGGTCGCTAGGACAGGTCTGTCAGCTGAGTGGCTCTCCAGCACACTGACCACCAGGGGGCAGCTCCTGTATTGAGTGTCTGGTGGTCAGTGCACATCATAGCGACTGGTCGTTCTGGTCTATCTGGTTGTTCCAGTTGTTTGGTCGCTGAAGCTTATATATATATAGATAGATGTCCCTTTTTTAATTATCATCATTGAATTATTTTCTAAGAGAATTCTTTTTCTTTCAAAGTGTTATCAGTGGAAGTGGGGTATTTCTTTCTCCACTGAGTCCTAGGGATGGAGTCCTCTTGAGAAAAAGAATTTTCTGAGACTCACATGGGAGGATGAGTGATTTTTATTTTTGTGGAATTACACCCCTGGTTTTCCAAAATCCCATTTCCCTTAATCCAGTCCTGGAAAAAGTGTAGCTGGGGAGTCAGTAGAGCTAAAATCAGAGCCAGTAGCCAGGGTTTCCATTCCATGTTGCAGCTGAGTCCAGTGTCAGGCTAGTTGCAGTCAATTAGTCTATTGTGTGTGGGGTCCCCGTTCACCATGTGGGCGAATGCAGGGGAGCAGGAGCAGGAGAGCCCCACAAGTCAGGAGTCAAGCACAACACGCCAAGAGCCAAGAGGGCTAAGTCCTTTGTTTAGGGATTTAAGTTTCCAAAATTTCTCACTCTTGCAGTGGCCACACCCATTCTGGCCAAAGACCTGTTCCCAGGTGTGACTGTTGGGCAAGTACTTTTGCAATGTCACCCCAGCTTTACCGGGCATGCATCTATCCTCCACCTTCACCTTCCCCCAGTGATCTATGGGTAATGGACAGGTGGCTCCCTGGGGAGTGTAAAGTTTTAGCTTCCTGGTGAAGCTTCCTAAATGACATGCCTATAATATTTGGCCTTTCCACAACAGTATCAAAAGCCAGAGTAGTTTTATCAAGATACACATTTTGCCATTAGGGAGAGAGAGAGAGAGAAAGAGAGAGAGAGAGAGAGAGAGAGAGAGAAGAGAGAAGAGAGAAGAGAGGAGAAGAAAGTACTGCTGTTCCATATAATTGCAGACTCCAGTGTTTTAATTTTAGGTGTTGTGTTTTGGTGTGTGTGTGTGTGTGTGTGTGTGTGTGTGTGTGTGTGTGTGTTTCTGATCCTGGTTCTTTTTCATTTACAATTAGAGAACCAAAGCATGGTAGTAGAAGGAAGTAGTATAAGTTTAGTATGTGAGAATTATTATAATAGCATTATAGAGTAAGGAGGAAGAAGATTGGCCTCACAGAACAGCACAACTAAAATTGCTAAATTTTTTTAATAAATATATTTTTTATTGATTTCAGGGAGAAGGAGAGAGAGATAGAAACATCAATGATGAGAGACAAACATAGATTGGTTGCCTCCTGCATGCCCCCTACTGGGGATTGAGCCAGTAACCCCAGGCATGTGCCCAGACTAGAAATCAGTGACCTGGTCCATGGGTCGATGCTCAATCACTGAGCCACATCGGCCTGGCTAAAATTGCTAAAGTTTTACTGAGTATATGTGACTGTAGGATAAGTGTCAATTACTATTATTAGCATTGATTAACAATATGGGGACTAGAAAAAAAGATTAATTTAGAAGCTATTCCTAAATTTTTATAGACATTTTTCTGCTTTAGCTATTGTCTCCATGCTCCTAACAATACTTTGTATTTGCTTTCCTTTATTTCTTAAAAAGTATAGTTTTAAAACATTAAATAACATATAATCTTTGCAAAAGTGGAAAATGCCATAAAGTACAGATTTTTAAATAAAGTTACTAATTACTCTAACCACCTACAAGTATCACTCATAAAATGTGTTGCATATATTCCCAGCGATTACTTTTTTTCCTCACTTAAGCAATGATTCCAAGTCCACATACTGAATAACATTTTCCTCTGCTTTCTCATCTGTAAAATTAAAAAAGTATATATTAACTTCATCACAAAGTTATAAAGATAAAATGTAAAAACCTTTAGAGCAGTGACTGGCTATAATTAGCATGCTCTGATCAAACAATAAATATTAAAAATAATTATGTCTCAGCTATTTTTCTAGGCCAGAGCTATTCAATAGAAATAAAATGTAAATACAGCTACACTGAAAAAGAAGAAAGATTTCAAATAATCAATTTAACCTTACATCTCAAGAAACTAGAAAAAGAACAAACTAAGCTTAAGATGATCAGATGGAAGGGAATAATAAATTTAGAGAAGAAATAAATGAAAAGGAGAATAAAAAACAATGAAAAAGTTAATGAAACTGAATTATTTTTTTAAAAGATAAACATAAATGACAACCCCATAGGTAGACTAATCAAAGAACAAAAAGAGAAGACTCAAAAGTCAGAATGAGTAAAGAAACATTACAAATGACACTACAGAAATTAAAAAGACATTAAGGAACTATTAAAAGCAATCATATACCAATAAATTAGATAACCTAGGAGAAATGGATACATTCCTAGAAACATATAACTTACTAAGACTGAATTATGAAGAAATAGAAATTCTGAACAGACCAACAACAAATGAGGCAATTGAATAAGTGATTAAAAATTTCCCAAGAAAGGAAAGTCCAGAAGTAGATAGCTTCACAAGTGAATTCTATCAAGCATTTAAAGAATTAATACTAATACTTCTTAACTCTCCCCAAAATAGAAGAGAGAACACTTCCAAATGCATTTTATGAGGCCAGCATCACCCCAATACTAAAAGCCTGACCAAGACACTTCTAAAATAGGAAGCAATAGAGCAATATCCCTGATGAATATAAATGTAAAATCCTGAATGAAATATGAGTACACCAAATTCACCAGCACATTGAAAGGATCATACACTATGATCAAGTGGGATTTATGTCTGGGGTGCAAGGAGGGTAAACATATGCAAATCAATCAATATTATAAAACAAATTAACACAATCAAAGGATAAAAATTACAGGATCATTTCAAAAATGCAGAAAAAAATGTTTGACAATATTGAACATCCTTTTGTAATACAAACTGTTAACAAATTAAGTATAGAAGGAAGTTACCTCACAGAGTAAAGACCAAATATGGAAAGCCCGCATCTAACATGATACTCAAGGGGGAAAAACTGAAAAATGTTTATCTAAGATCTGGAACAAGTCAAAGATACCCACTCAGGCCACATTTATTCAGCATGTACTGGAAGTCATAGCTAGAGCAATTAGGCAAGAAAAAAAGATGTCCAAATTGGAAAAGAAGAAGTAAATTTATTATCCCTATTTTTAGATGACATGATTTTTAAAAATATATCTTTGTTGTTGAAACTATTACACATGTCATCTTTTTTCCGCGATTCACCCCCTCTACCCTCTTACTGTACCCTCCCCAGGCCTTCACCACACTATTGTCCACGTCCATGGGTGATGCATACATGCATACAAGTTCTTTTAAAATCTCTTCCTGCCCACCCCCACCTTCCCTCTGAGTTTCATCAGACTTTTGTATGCTTCCATATCTCTGGATCTATTTTGTTCATCAGTTTATTTTGTTCATTAGATTGCACAACTAAGTGAAATCACATGAGACTTGTCTTTCTCTTACTGGCTTATTTCACTTAGCATAATATTCTCCAGGTTCCTTTCATATGCTGTCTCAAAAGGTAAGAGATCCTTCCTTTTTATAACTGCATAGTATTCCATAGTATAAATGTACCACAGCTTTTTAAAAAAATATATTTTATTGATTTTTTTTACAGAGAGAAAGGGTGAAGGAAAGAGAGTTAGAAACACCGATCAGCTGCTTCCTGCACACCCCATACGGGGGATGTGCCTGAAACCAAGGTACATGCCCTTGACCAGAATCGAACCTGGGACCCTTCAGTCCGCAGGCCGACGCTCTATCCACTGAGCCAAACCAGTTAGGACTGTACCCCAGCTTTTTTATCCACTCATCTGCTGATGGGCACTTGGGCTATTCCCAGATCTTAGCTATTGTAAATAGTGCTGCTATGAATACGGGGATACATATATCTTTTGTGATTGGTGTTCTGGGATACTTAGGATATATTCCTAGAAGTGGGATCACTGGGTCAAATGGCAGTTCTATTTTTAATTTTTTGAGAAAACTCCACATGATTTTATATGTAGAAAAACCTAAAGGTCACACACATACACACACACACACACACACACATACACACACACAAAGTGTTAGAAAAAAACACACAAATTCAACATACAAATCAACATACTTCAGTAATATTTAGTCTATGGTTTGTATTATATATTAATTATAAATAGCTTGCCTAAAAAATTAAAATTATATATACAGCCCAACTTATATGCAGAAAATGTTGAGGGAATAGTTTTGGATTTCTCATTTTAAGGATACAGACTTGACATAAATGTTAAGGGGAAATCTCATCTTGTTTGTTTAATATGATGAGAAGGAACTGGAGATCATCCATGTATCTAACTATCTATATACCTACCTTATTCAGAGCATGGAACTGCAAGTCAACTGTGCATAATTTGTTATCAACTCAACTACTGGATCCTTGACAGTTTATACACAGGTGAAATAAAAGGACAGATATTGAGGTTATTAAAACTAATACTGACTTATTTTTACGTGATGTTTGAAGTGGAAGTTACCCAGACCAGGTAATGTAACTGATTGATGTATTTATGGGCTGAGTGAATCATTCATTTGTTCACTTAGAAATACTTAATGAGAGAATTCTGTGAGCTAGAAACTGGACATATAGCAGAGAACAAAAAGATAGGACTTTACCTTTGTAGAATTTAAATCGATTGAGGCTTGCAGATAAACTAATGAATAAGAGCATTGAAATGAAAAGCCATAGTGTTATAAAGGAAATAAGCATGTTGATTATATAGGGGATTATTTGCTGAGCGACAGAGTAATCAGAAACTGGTCTCTAAGAAGGTGACATTTGTAGACACTGCTTCCATATGACCGAATCAAGATATTTTCTATGTGGAGAAATAAATTTGTCTCTATAATTAAAATGCCACAACTCTCAGCAGCACATAATAACAAGCTTTTACTTAATGCAGAAATCTGTGATAGTTGGGAGTCAAAAGATCTAGGCTGGGCTTGCCTGGGAGAGGTAGACATTGCTTCACATGTCACTTAACCTCTGGGACCAGCAGGTAAAGTAAAAACCTTCTTATGATGATCACGGCAGAGGAGCAAGTGAGTAAGCAAACGCTCGCAAGCGCATCTCTAGCGTATGCCCAGTTATGTGTGATGACATCCAGTTGCCAAAATAATATTGTCGAGCTCAATGTCCAGGAGTGAGGAAGTAGACTCCTCCTATAGAGGTGAAGGGATGGTGTGGATATTTCTGAACAACAATCTAACCTACAACATAAGTGAGAAAAAGGACAAAATATCAGATAATTGTTTAGCACTCAAAGGCAGTCCATATCTACCTGTCATCCTGTCTTTATAATTTTTATTGTTACTTAATACGCAGAGTAAATGCATGCAGATACTCTCCTCACCAGGAGTAGGGGACACCGCATGAAGCCACAGGCACCACAGTGGCTGGTGTTTGGGTACATACAGCTCTTCATGTAAGACTATCTCTTGTTCACATCTCTGAATAGATTGCAAGAGTACAGTATTTTCCTCCTCAAGGAGAGGACTGACTTTAGCTCCCACAAAATTTAAAATTTGTAAGAGGGTTGATCCTGAGAATTTTCCTAACCACTTATTCTGGCTTATCCATTTAGTGATAAGCATTAACCCTTGTTTGACAAATATTCTTAACCATCACTGGATTTGAATAGGGAAATGGCTGCCTTTTGTTAATACTTCGAGAAATCTGTAATTTAATTCGTGACACCGAGAACTAGAATACATTATTGCTAATATTGAGGGGTTTCTTGTAGTTTTAAGACTGTCAATATGAGTCATGAATTGTAAAGTTTCATTGAAAATAATTTAATGGCTATAAAGGTAAGTTGATTAGTCATATAATATGTTAGTGTAGATGATATACAACCTTAAATATTGATTAGTGTTTTGTTTTTTAAGGCTACAAGTTTCAAAGGAGGTGTTTGTAATCCATTGTTATGCAACATTCAGGACTCAGGTTCAATATCTTAAAAATAAAGCTATTCTACTATATTAGCAAAACTTATAAGACTATTATTAAAGTGATTTTAGGCTCTCAAGTCTACCTATTCCAAGTTCCATTGCAGGGATCCAGACCTGAATAAGGTAGGTCGTTGTCGTTCCAATTTATGCCACAAGAGGGTAGTCTTCTCACAGATAACTTTTAATGCTTTTGTTTTCCTTACATTGTGTCAGCTGCATACACTATTAAAATTCAAATTTTAGTAACTGTGTTAATTGAAGTTAGAATTTATAACCTACAGTCTTTTATTACTCCAAGTATTTAAATCTGTTTTCCTATGAGATAATATAGATAAAAGGAAATAGGTGGGGATCAACCAGGATACATTAGTAATTGTAAAATACTATTTTAGTAGTTAGGATCTCTTTTCTAAAGAAGTGATATTTTTCCAAATACAGCACTTTTTAAATAATAGTGTATTTGTGGAAGCTGTGGGAGAAAGAAAAACAGAGAATCTCAAATCATACATGGATTCTATTAATTTGGGTAAGTTATATTCTTTAGACTAAACCGATACAATTTCAATATTTTCCCACTAATTTAAAGATGTGATTGTTTTGCTTTATATTCTATTTGAGTGCTTGGTTTAGTATATTTACCAAGATCTGTACAAAGAAAAAAAATCTACATTCCTCGATTATCTTTAAATTTGGGCAGTTCAGTGTATAAAAGCCCTATTGCAATATAAAATAGAACTAAATAATCATCTTAGATTTATTATTAATTAACCAAGGAGTATATTTTTTGAAAACCAAAGTAGTCTCACTAATTCCTTCAGTTGCTTTGTCTGTAAAATGAAGAGCTTAAATGTCCACACTTGGAGATATTTCCTTGACTTTTTTTTTTCCACTCTTTCCTCTACCATTGATATATTTCTTTCACAGTATTAAAATGTGGGGTGCGGGGAGCAGATCTCCCCCTTGCGGGTTCTTGTCTCATGAAGTTTGAAGAATAAAATTCATGGACTAAAAGGACTTATTAGTAAAAGGGTGGAAATTTATTGGAATCAAATACAGACTCCCAGGTAGGGAGGGGTTTCCAAGGGGGTAACTTACTAATCTCCTCTTATCTAAGGTTTATAAAGACTATCGCTCTTTGTCTCTTCATGCTCCCTTCTGATTGGGCCCTTTCCCCATTTGATGACCCTGTGCTTTTCTAATTGGTCAGTCTTTTGCAGAATATCAACTTCAAAGCCCCAAACCCACGTGGTGCCCCCCTCATTCTCTCCCTGTTATCTGCTAACATTTCTCTATCTCTTGTGAACACGTTTCCCTCTTTCTAGCATCTGTTGACATTTCTCTATCCTCTGTGAAAGTTTGTTTCCTTTCCCCCCATACTCCGTGACTTTTCTTTATCCTCTGTGAATGTGTGTCTTACTCTCCCCTTATCTTACAGCACTGTTCTATTCTCTGTGACTGAATGCCTTCTGGTGGCTCCAAGCCCTCACCTATGCATTCCTCCCCCATGGACCCTCTTTATTCCTAAGACTCCCTAAACCTGCCTATTTTATCCCTAAAATCCTTTTCACTATGAAGAGTTAATTCCTGCTGTACCTCTTTCAGCTCTATTCTAGCATTGTTTTGATAAGGATATTGCTTCTCTGTAGAGCAGATTTAAAGGCCAACTGATTTCAAACTGATAATGTTTGAAAGTCCCTTGTTTTACTTTATTTTTTTTCACTGCTCCTTAAACTTGTCATTCAAATCATGAAAGGACTTAGGAATTAAGACTTTAGATTGAAGGTAAAAACGAGAGCTTAACAACTGCTTTCTTCTTGGCTCAGAATCCATCCCAAGAATTGTGTGTAGTAAGAACACAAGAGCAAATCATGGCATAATCTGTAATGCCAGCTTCCAAACTTACTCAAGTTCTACATTTAGTGCACTGAGCAATGAATCTCTCTGTTAGAAAGTTGGGTAAGGGGTCTGCCTGTGGGGACTATCTGGGTGTGACCCCCAGCACCCATGTTTACTGAGAATCAGGGTAACAGTTTCCAGGGCTGTCTTCTCTAGCAAGTGTGACATCCACAAAAGATGATTTGAGAATGAGCTTTCCAGCCCCAGGGGAGTGATTTTACAGTCATGAATGAACAGATAGCTGGGTTTCTCAACTGAAGCTTCAAAACAGTATCTCAGACTCAATTCTGATTAGCAATAAAAGAGCTATTTACCTGGAAATGATGTGTTGCACAGGTGTGTTGCTCTGGAAAAGCCATTCCACCACTCAGCTCGGTAATGTGCATATGCTCATCTTGTTTGACTTGGTTTATGACTATGTTCAGTGGGGCTGCCAAATAAATTGCTTTCAAAATGTTAAATACCTTATGCAGAAGAATGGTTTGCTATCTTTTCAGTATAGGGTTTTGCTACATTCATTAGATAATTTCTGTCCTCCAAGTTTTCCCAACCACAAACTGAACAGAAGCTCAATCCCTCCTTCCCTGTGAGGAAAGAGAATGACAAGGGAGAGACAGCATGGATGGAGCTGGAGAGCATTATGCGAAGCGAAGTAAGCCAGTCAGAGGAAGATAAATATCACATGATCTCACTCATTTGTGTAATATAATGAACAACATAAACTGATGAACAAAAACAGATCCAGAGACAGAGAAGCATCGATCAGATGCTCAAACCTCAGAGGGAAGGTAGGGGAGGGTGGGGGTAAGGGGGAGAGATCAATGTATGCATGCATATAAGCCCAACCAATGGATGCAGACACCAGGAAGGTGAGGGCATGAACAGGAGTGGGGTGGGGTGGGGGTGGGGAGCAGTAGGGGGATAAGGACACATATGTAAATCCTTAAACAATAAAGAAAAAAAATGGGAGGGATGAACCTATCTGTAAGATAGACATGTAGCTTCTCTATTAGAACTATTCCTCTTACTACTTAAGGCTAAAGAGGCAAAGGAAAGAATAACAGAAGGACTATAGGAATGTGATCAATCAGGCAGGTGGCTAAAGCAGTTAAGATACTCTGTGGATTCACAGAAGGAGAATGAGATGCTAATGAGCAGAGGTTTACCTAGCTCTGCCTCTCTGGTTGTCACATGTGGGTAAAGAAACAATTGCAATACTTTTCCTCACCAACAGGCAAAAGGCTAAGCACCTGAGGAGAGAACTAATATTTACCTCATCCTAACTATGGACCAGGTGCTCTGTCAGAACCTCAACACAACCCTGAACAGTTGATGCCATTATCTCCATGGTTCAAATGTGGAAACACAAATTTAGAGAACTTGGATAATTTGTTTTTATTAGTGCCAGAGCATGAATTTAAATCCAAGTATGTTATTCAAAAACCAAATATCTGAAATATTTTTTCAAGAACTTGAAGTTGCTTCTCAAAAATAACCAATCAACCCTCACTGACCTCTTTCCCACTCCATGCTTCTTCGTGTAGAAGTGGTTAATGGCATTTTCCTTCTGTTATTGAAGAGAATAGCAGATTCTTTGTCAGTGGAGACCACTCCTGAATCAGGCCACCTCAGTGTCAATGAGGTCTCTCTCTCAATAATATATTTTCCTATTTTTTCTTGCCAGGGGAAAATGTTTCATGAATATTCAGAAAGAGAGATGTTCTGATAGCTATTATCACTCACCTATAAAACAATATTGTATGAAAATAAGGACTTCGGCTTTCTGAAAATAACTGAAACCGTGAAAATGCAATTTAAAGGATGCCTAATACATCAAATTGGAATTCAGAATGCCTGTGGGCCCTTAGCTCAAATCTCATAAATGTATAACAGCATATTTCAAACATCACTGAATAAAATTCTCTGATTTAAAAACACATACCTTTATCAAAAAATTTAAAAATATTTTAATAAAGAACTAAAGGAAGTTCTGGTAATAATAGCAAAAATCTGATATTTGCAAAACCATTTGATATTGTCCTCTTCCCAAAGCAATAGAGAGTAATTGTAACAGACAAATAAAAATGAAGCCATTCATAAGATATAACGTAAGTGTCAGAGGAAATGCAATGGCCAGCCACCGGCCTGACCCTTCTCTCTGCCCCGGGCATCTGAGGGGTAGTCCTCTTTAGTGACGGTTTGCATGTCACTTGGACACTTGCAAAATATGCATTTGCATTCTAAGAAAATGGAACAAGTACATTTTCTTATAAATACTTTAGTATTTTTAATGAAAACCACACATGTTGTAGATAGGAGGAACTTAGAAAATTTTGTATTCAATTCTGAACATAGTTAAGGAATCTTCAGTGCTTCTCCAAAGGAGGTGATTTTTGCCCCCAAATTTGAAAGAAATGTGGCTCCCTTATATTTACAAGTAAACAACTATTATCTTACAACCTCTGCCCTTGAAAATTTTGGTTAAATAAAGGTTTTTCTCCAATCATTCCCAATATAGTCATTAAATTACCAGGTAGCACTAAAGTGTTTAGGAATGTACACACACACACACACACACACACACACACACACGTAACTTTGGCATAACATTATAAAGGCCTGAGGTCCAACATACCCTCTAAATGGAGACTTTTTATAATGGAGAAGGGGTGTTAATGGAGGGGAGAGGGCCTCATCTCCCCTGGAGTGGGCTTCTTGCCATATTCTGAGACTGGTATGGAAGAACGAATTATTTTTATTTGCATGAAATTATAAACCCTGGGTTTTCAAAGCCTCTTTTTCCTTTGTCCCATCATAAAAGAAGTGTAGCTGGGGATTCACTGGAACTAAAATCAGAGCCAGTGCACAGAGTTCCTTTCCACATCTGCACAGTTCAATACAGCCACAGGCTCGCTGTAGTCCATCAGTCTATTGTGTGTGGGCATCCACACGGCTGTGGGCCACACAGGCCAATGCAAGAGAGACAAGATTCACAAGCCAAGAGCATCAAGAGATAGCAAGCTCCTTTGTTTAAGAAATTCTGTATCCCCAAATTTTTGTGTACTTGCAGTAGCCACTCCCATTTTGGCCAACCATCTCTATCCTCAATTTTGACTGACAGGCACCTTTCCTAGTCACCCCAACTTTACTGGGCATGCATCTATCTCCCCTTTGTTGGATCCCTTCCCCAAGTGTTTTTCAGAGAACAGGCCAGTGATTCCCTGGGGAGTGCAAATTGGCAGCTTCCTGGTGAAGCTGCCCAAATGACATGCCATAATGTCTGGCTTTCTCTTTGTTCCTTTCCTATCTAATCTAATAATAGACAAACAGGGTAATTGACCATACCTTCCCTATGCCTCCCATTGGCTAATCAGTGAGATATGCAAATTAACCGCCAACAAAGATGGCGGTTAATTTGCATATGTAGGCGCAAAGCTGAGCAGCGAAGGCTGAAGGAGGCTCCGGGCGGAGCGAAGGCCTGGGTGCCGAGTGAATGTTGTTTCTTTATTCAATGGTTCTAAGCCTTCTTTTGACATCTGAGGAGCTTTTTAAAACAGAGTCCTGGGTTCCACTCCAAGAAATCCTTATATAATTTTCCCATACTGTGTTCTGGGATTTTAAAACTCTCATCACAATTACAGGTAATTGTAATGTGTAGACACTGAGGACCACTGACTAAGCCTTGTGTTCCATCACGACTCCCAATTCGAGAGGCCACTGCAGGAGAGCATCTCACTTTCCCTAAAGTGCAGTCAACAGCTGGAGGGACACATCCTGCCCACCTCTTGCCATATGGTCACACAATTCTGACTCAAGCTTTTGCTGGCTAGTGTGGGAGTGACCAAGCCTTTTTGAGTTGGAGGCTTTCAGTCCTGCAGAAATAATGAAAGATCAAACATCTGATTGACCCCACTCACATCTGTCTCAGCATCATTCTTCATTTTCTGTCTCAAACTTGAATTGGTTTCTGTCATAGAATTCATCACAAATTCCAGTTATTTTATTCATCTGCCTGCTCATTTGCTTGACTATTTTCTCTCATGATACAACGTAATCTATGAGAGCAAGAACTTTTTCAATTCTCACCACAGTGCCCAGCACACAATAGACCTCCAATAAGGATATTTTGTTTGCATAAATTAAAAATGATTACATGAAAGAGAGGTAAACTGAAACAATAAGTAGATAGATGACCTTGCCTGAAAAAACATGGGCTTCTGAATTCCTTCCCACCGGTGCACTTTTGAAACAGGAGTGTACAACAGTGACCAAGAGGAGGAGTTGCAAGAGTAGGGCCTGAAGAAATCTGCTCCCACAGATGGGAGCTTACCCTACCCTATGAAACTGTGAGGATCAAATTTTAGATTTAATATGTGTGCTTTCAATGTACTCTGATTTAAGTAGAAGATGGTTGAGGCTATTGTTTTTGCTTTAGCAAAATCCATGAGGAAGAAAAATCAGCCCTGCAGATCAAACACTAGGATCAAGATATTATTTGTTAGCATCCCTTCCAAGCAGTAAGTGACCAGGCTCAGGATAGACCCTCCCAATGAGTCAAACTCTGGCACTTATAAACTAATGCTCTTATGGGTATTTTTCTGGGGATTTTAAATGACAAGAATTTCCATAGTAGAGGTATTTTTCTTAATATCCCAAAGCATAATATATGGGCAGAATTTTTAAAAATTAGCGTATATTTTAGTAAGCAAAAGGTGTTGAATAAGTGTGTGTGTCTGTATGTGATGTTGTATCAGTGTACACATATATATGTATACATAATTTTGTTTTGATTTATGTGTATAATCCTATATAATAAAGAGGTAATATGCAAATTAACCCTCACGCCTTTACAAGATGGCTGCCTATGACCAGGCTGACAGGGGGATTAGTGAAGGATGACCAAATGACTGAACAAGCAGGCTGCATAGGGTGACCAGGCTGGCGGGGCGGGGGGGGCTGTGAGGGGCAACCAGGCTGGCAGGGGGGGCAGTCGGGGGTGACCAGGCCAGCAGGGAGGGCAGTTGGGGGCAACCAGGCCGGCAGGGGGGATGACTAGGCCAGTGGGGGGGGGAAGTTGGGGGCCACCAGGCTGGCAGGGGGGCAGTTTGGAGCGACCTGGCTGGCAGAGATGGCAGTTAGTGGCAATCAGGCCAGCACACAGAGGCAGTGAGGGGTGATCAGGCCAGCGGCGAGGGCAGTTAGGGGCTTTCAGGCATGCATGCAGGTGAGCGATTGGGAGCCAGTGGTCCAGGATTGTGAGAGGGATGCAGGGGCCCCTTCCCCCAAGGGGTCCTGGATTGGAGAGGGTGCAGGCTGGGCTGAGGGGACCCCCCATGCATGAATTTCATGCACTGAGCCTCTAGTCTTATATAATAAAAAGCTAATATGCAAATAGACTGAACTGTGGAAAAACCAGAACTGAACAACTGGTTGCTATGACATGCACTGACCACCAGGGGGTGTGTGCAGAACATGGCAGGCGTTGGCCATGGCAGGATTGTGGAGCAGGTGAGTGGCGGCTGCAGACCAAGGTGGGGTGCCAGTTGCTATCATTGGGGTAAGCCTCTGGTGGTTACTCAAAATTCTTTGTTCCCGCACGCAGTGGTCTCACCCAGCACTCGCATCCATTGCCAGCTCTGGCCCTGCCTGCACCCACAGCCAGAGTTACTGCTCACACCCGCTGCTGGTGCCGGCGCTGATCCCAATCACTCAGTGTCATCAGCAGGTATGAGCGGTGGCTGCTGGCCTGATCACCCCTGAAGGCTTCTCCACCTCCCCTTGCTCCTGAGGAGCAATTGGGGCAGCAGCTGCTGCTCACACCTACTGACTGTGCTGGCCCCAATTGCTCTGCGCCATCAGTGGATGCAAACGGGGCTGGTGCCATCAGCGCATGGGAGCAGCAGTGGCAAGAGTGGGGTTGCCGGCAGACAGGGGACTGTGGCCCACAGCGGGAGAGGCTGGGTGGGGGCATGGAGGATGGGCCGAAACCTGCCTCTGTGCCTACCACAGCCTCGCAGCCCAGGGTTCCTTTCAAGGTGCATGAATTTGTGCACTGGGCCTTGTGAACACATGTTTGGGAGGTTTTCAAGTAGATATCTAGAAGAGGAATTGCTGGGTCATATGGTAACTCTATTCTTAATTTTTTTGAAGAACCTCCAGACTGTTTTCCATGGTGGCTGTACCAGTTTACATTCCCACCAGCGGTGAATGAGGGTTCCTTTTTCTCCACAACCTCTTCAACACTTATTATTACTTGCCTTATTGATAATAGCCATTCTCACAGGTGTGAGGTGGCATTTCATTGTAACTATCCTATATTTTTCCTGGTTAACTGCTAACTTAGGTTTCATGTCCTAACATGAACACTACAATGCATTCAGTTGAATAAAATCTGATATATAGATTCGTGTACATATGTTTGATATGCAAAACCTTATGATGAAATCTCTTCAGTGTTGGAGCATTTGTGGTGGCTTCAGAACACTGTATTCCGCAGTCATGGTGAATAACTGAGAATATAATTTTGCTGTCTGCTAGCTTGCAATTCTTTCCAACATGCCCTGTTATTTCTCACAGGAGATGAGGCAAATAAAACAAGGAAAATAGGATAAAAATATTTTACAAGAAGAACATTAATTAATCAATTATAATAATAAGTGGTTGCAGAACACCATTAGGTCATCCTGTCAACCCCTGAGGGCCACTGTAGAATTGTCATTGAAATCTCCTTTCTGATTCTTTATCAAAAATAGTTCTAAAAAGTGTCAAATAGAAGAGTATTTCTTCTGACGAATTCATGCTCAGTGCTGAGAATAAATCCCATTAACATTCATTGCAGCAGAACGTTCATGGTTATCATGGCCAGAGATCATTTGAAAATGTTTTTATATGACTGCTAATAAAGAAATCAGTAGTTCAAAGGCAGTTATTAGTTGGATAAAAATTCCACGTTTTGAAATCACTAGGGTTGATAGAATGCATCTTTTGTTTGTTTATTCATTTATTTAAGGATATATTTCAGACACTGAAGGCTTCACTATACCAGAGCTTTTAGAAAAAGCATTAACAATATATATCAAATTAAAAAACAAAAACACAAAATATACAAAATTGAAAATCTGTGGGCAAAACCAGAAGACTCTAAAAGCCAAATGAGGTCATAGTAAAAAAAAGGGGGGGGGGGGGAAAAAGCCTAATGCTCTAAAAAAAAAATGGATTTCTGAATTAGTCTTCATTGAGAGTATGGGGATATAGTGATACTAGACAGAAGCCTTTTTTTTGGCTCAGAAAGGAAACTCTTATGCTGTAGGACTCTGTGTTCCCAGGATGTGCGTCTATCTCATCTTTCCATTTTCACACCATTAAGTATGATATGGTTCCTGAGTGGTATTATGATTCACTTGTAAACCTCACCGCTTTTCTTCTTTTAAAAATTCCCTTTCTACTATATGTCATATTTTACTTGAAGTTTAAGATGTGATAATTTCATGTTAATTTCAAGTATGTTTCATCTTAATATAACTACTGTAATTTTGCTGATTTTTAAAAATCACAATTTCCATATTCATCTGAATTTTTAATGGAATGTATATTTTAATTAGTGTAAGTGATCACTCAAAAGTAGTATCTGAATAAAATGATTGTGTGTAGTTTATCATATCACGAAGTTATGTAGATGGCCACAGACTAAAATAGCCATAGATGATATCATTATATTAGCTATAAAATAATATTGAAATAAAATTTTCAATATTAAATTATACTATTTAATATTCGATATTATTTAATATTGAAAAATCAGTTTAAAAAAGTCAATATTTCGTTTCAGATTTTTGCAAAACATTGGCAATTATGTAGGCACAATGTTGCAGATGAAGCAGAGCAAGGAACTATGAGACTGTGATGCAATTACTCTTTATACCGATGGTAGGGTAGGATGTGTGCCTGTGGGACTTCTGCCCAAATTAATGACATGCCAGGCAGGTTACCCAAGGCCATGAGCCTTTTTGCCATGAAGCATGTCCTTCCATATGGGACATATCAGCAATAAAATTGTAGGCTTGCTTGCTAGAGGAACTAAGGTGATGCGGGGAGGGGGAAAATTTAAGTATGTATGTACATATGGGGGCTCCAAAAGAATGTGGGGCCAGAGGACAGATAGGGCAGTTAAGGTTGACATGCCACATTGAGCTAAGGAGAAAGGAGGGTCCTACTTTGGGACTTCAAAGGGTAAGAAGGCAATTTACATTAAGAGAGAAAGCAAATGTTTGTTCAACAAATACTTCCTGGGCCATCTTTAACAATGGGACACAGAGAAGACTTGGATCAAAAGGATTTTGCTAGTTTTCTTACACTCTAGTTATATTAAACTAGAGGCCCGGTGTACAAAAATTTGTGCACTTGGGGGGGAGAGGAGGTCCCTCAGCCCATCCTGTGCCCTCTCGCAGTCTGGGACCCCTCAGGAGATAATGACCTGCTGGCTTAGGCCTGCTCCTGGGTGGCAGAGGGCAGGCCCAATCCCTAGGTGCAGCCCCTGGTCGGGCTCAGAGCAGGGCTGATTGGGGAGTTGGGGCGCCGCCCCCTGTCATGCACAGAGCAGGGCGGATTGGGAGGTTGCAGCGCCACCCCCTGTCACGCACAGAGCAGGGCCCATCAGGGGGTTGAGGAGCTCCCCCCTGTCACTCACAGAGTA